>NC_090021.1:260327660-260629803 GCF_037176765.1 Anolis sagrei | reverse complement strand
GGGGGGGGCTGCAAAAGTGGCATCTGTCTGGACACCCCACCGGATTTGCAGTCCACATTTTCTCTCTCCTTGCCATGGAGAACCCAGAGTCATTTTCCCAGCATCAACTACATTTAAAATACTAGCAACTCACCCCAATAACATATTTGTCTTCCCAGGTTCTTTACTGATTGTTAACTAATCAGTCATCCTTAGGACCTTATCCTCCATCTCACAATGCAGGGGGACTTCTTGTCTGCATCTGTCAAAGACTGAAAGCAGTGTAAAAAAAGGGAGGGAGGAGAAGACAGGAAGAAATCGTGTCTGAAGTCCAGGATGCATGATATTCTATTTCTAAAGTTCCAAAAACACATGGAATGGGAGCCATCAGAATCACCTACATTGATTTGAATAGGATAAGATGGGCAAATAGGCTATCCTGTGGATGGTCTCCTCACCAGCAGCGTGTCCCTGGTTCTCTGCCATAATGCAGCTGCTTGAACCCTTTTGATAACTGTTTATATTTAAAAACTAAGAAATACCATTACTTTAGTAGATTGCTAATTTTCTTTGCCTTTACTAATCTTGATACCATGAGAGTTCGATTATTTGCAATGTCAAAATAAGATCCAATATCTTTTTATAAAAAGGGGAGAGAATGGATAATCCAGAAGAAGAAGCCTCCACTACACTCCAGAGCAGAGAGTTCCACTGCTGAACTGCTCTCACAGTTAGGAAGATCTTCCTAATGTTCATGTGGAATCTCTTTTCCTTTTGTTTGAAGCCATTGTTGGTGGACTACAGCTCCATCATGTCCAACCAATATGACTAATGGGCAGTGATGATCAGATTTATAGTGCAAAATATCATAGGACAAATAGTTAGGAATAATTGTTTTTGAAGTAGGCACTGGCATAAATTAAATGGCATTATATAATCATACTGTAAGTATTTGGTTGAAAAACCACAGAGTGGAAGAACATTGAGATTTTTTCTTCTTTTCTTGTGAACACTTCCCCAGTTGTTTTGTTTTAAAACACTTGCTTCATCTGTAGCAACAAGATTGTTTGGCAGTGTTATGCAAAAGGTCCTCCTTAAAGCTTTCAGTATTTTCTGTTTAGTTAGATCAAACTTGCCTTGCAAGAGATCTGGACTAAAAACCCAGAGACTAACATGTCAGAATATACACATACAGAATAAAATGGTACATTATGCCCAAAATTTATTTTCAAAAGGTAAAAAACAAGGCCACTATGCCCAAATTTGCAAAGCAAAATCAAAAGATGCCTAATGATACAAATCTGTTCACTGTTCATTTGATCAGTGCATGTAGTTTTTGGAATTTGAGAATGCATACCTAGCCTGAGTTTAAAAAGCAAAGAGAGAATTGATCCCAACTTTACTCACATGGAAGTAGGCATGTAGAAATGGAAGTTTCATGTCTACAAAAATGTTCTGCCACAAAAAAAACAAGTTGTTGTTTGTCTTCAAGTCATTTCTGATTTATAGTACCTTATGCTGACTGTCATAGGTTTTCTTGGTAAATTTGTTCAGAGGGGATCCATCTTTGTCTTGATCTGGGGCTGGGAGAATGTGATTTGCCCAAGGTCACCCACTGAGTTTCCATGATCGAGTAGAGATTTGAACTCTGGTCTCATGGATCATAGGCCAATGCTCAAACCACTCCATTACACTGGCTCTCCCTGAAACAAGGTAAATCAATGTCATTTGGACCAAGGCTGATTCTTTGGCTTAGCTGTTTGGAAGCTTGCTTGTGTGTTTTTGTGCCTCTTAGGCCATGCACTCTGCTGGAGCCCATGATCTCAGGCATGATGAGGAGAACTCCTCAAGAACAGGAAATGAGTAATAAAAATAAGATTTAAAAAAGAGAAAACAACAGGACCTCACAGAATAATAGAGCTGGAAGATATTACAAGGTCCGGTCCAACCTCCTGTTATGCAAGAACACACAACCAAAGCACTCCCAACAAATGGCCATCCAGGCTCTGTTTTAAACCTCCAAAAAGGGAGAGTCCGCCGTATTCCACACAGCATATTCCACTGTTGAACAGTTCTTACCTTCAGGAAGTTCTTCGAAATGTTTAGGTGGTTTGAATCCATTGCTTCATATGCTAGTCTTTAGAGCAGCAGAAAACAATGTTGCTCAATTTTCAACATGACATCTTTTCACATATTTATACAAGGATTTCATGTCAACTTTTAATCTTCTGAAGGCTAAACATACTCAGTTCCCTAATTCCTAATAGGGTTTGGCTTAAAGGGATATTTTGTATGGGCATAGGGCAGGAATCCTTGAGGGAGAGTCCTATGTCCACATCAGAGAGGGCTTTTTAAGCTTTGTAGGCTGCTTCACCAGCAGTCCAACGATGGATGGGCTTGCTGCCCATCCCATAGTGTTGCTGGACTTCTGACAGAGGTTTCACCCAGAAATGGAGTAAAAGTGTCATACCAAGCTTCCCTCCCAACATGAGAACCTCACTGTGATGTGCTGGCTCTAATGGAGTCAGCACAGATCCTTGTTCCTCAGGTGTCCCTTCCCACGTGTGAAGCATCGCCGAGAGGGGTATGCATGTGGAGCAATGGATTTGCCCCACTGCCCCTCCTTTTTTCAGCAAAGCCAGGTGAAGCAGGATGCTTCATCTGACCTTTGTGATAAGGCCTCAGTGTCACTATGGATTAGCCATAGATTCCAAATAGAGTTTGGAAAAGTTACTTTTTAAGGACCAGAATTGTCATAATCAACCTTACGTACAGCCTAAGGAATTTTGCAAGCAGTGGTCCAAAGAAGCATTGTATTTACGCAAATCAAATGCACACCTTTTTTGGCTAAATGACCTTGCCAAAAGTAGGATGTGCATTACATTCATGTAACATGGTAAAGAGAATACTTGGACGGCAGTCTTGTGAGTGCACACAGGAGGGGCAGCAGGAGCATGTGCTGGTCTCCCTGTCTGACCCAAGTCCTAGGGTGGCATGGGCAGGGAAGCCCAGTGGCACGAAGCAGGTTGGGCAAGGTGGCAGGTGGTGGGTCCCAGCAAGCAGAGGTAAATGGAGCAGGTGCCAGGAATGGAGGAGGAGGAGGTGAAGGCGTCTTCATCTTGGGGCAGGCAGAGAGACCAGAACATAAGTTCTTGCCCCTTTTAACTTTTCTTTCTATCCTTTCCATCTTTCCCTCCCTTTCTTTTCTTTCCTCCCTTCTTTCTTTCTCATTTCCTTCTTCCCTCTCTCTTCCCTTTTTACCTTCTCCTTCTATCCTTGTCTCATCCATCTATCCCTCTTCCTTTTTCTTTCCTTCCTATCTCTTTCCACCCCTCCTTCTCTCTTTTCTTTTTCCTTTCTTCTCTTCCTTCCTTCCCTCTCTCTCTCTCCTTTCCCCTTTCCTTTCATCTTACATTTTTCTTTCTTCCTTCTTCCCTCCCTTCCACTCTACTTCCTTTTCTTTTTTTTCTTTTTTCTTTGTTTCTTCCTTCTTTTCTTACCTTCTTTCTATCTTCCATCCATCTTCTGCTTTCTAGGTTCTTGTCCTCCTTTTTTTCTTTCCTTCCATCTTCCCTCCTTCCAATTTCCCTTGTCTTTCTTTCCTTCCCATCAAGGGTTACCCAATTATCTGGTGTTACTTTCCATTGCTGGAAGATTTGGTGACTGAACACTTATTATTATTATTATTATTATTATTATTATTATTATTATTAAAATGAATTCTAAGCACACAGCAACTGTAATGCAAACCTTTTGGAACAAATTACAAAGAGTGCATTTTTGCCATTGCACATTACATTTGCCAACATATTTTTTCAGTGTCAGGGTTTTGAAAATTGAATTGCGCATTAGATTCGATGGCACATTACATTCGAGTAAATATGGGTAATTTTTCTAAACTCTGAACAGTTCCTATGATGAGAACTAGTTGGGATATGCTGGAACAAGAGAAAGAAAGAAATAGAAAGAGGTTTTACTTCTTGAACTTCCCATAGACTATCCCTACTATATATAGAACCATCTCTCTCTCTCTCTCTCTCTCTCTCTCTCTCTCTCTTGTTCAACCAACTTTGGGCAGAGTTGCTTTAATAACAGATCAGTTTTGTATGTCAGGTAGTTCTCCCAATTCCCATCCACACCTGACAAAGAATTGTATATCTTATGGGTATTTATACATAGTATTACATTTAGTTGTGAAAGAGCAGATAATGTGAAACCAAGGTAATGGAAACTATTGGTTCAGGTAAGTTGTCTACGTTGACCCAGCAAAGTGAGCCTTTAGGTATCTCTTACTAGGAAACAACCATAGATGCAGAGGGAAAACAGATCTTGAGAAAAACAGAAGCCTGTTGCACTAATCTTTTATTATTTAGACTTTAACTATGGGGCTCTTTGAACAGCAGCATGGGCCCTTTTTAATCAGAATGCAAAAATCTATTACTCAACAACTTTCACCCGGGTTCAGTTCATTTAAAAATATATATTTCAAATTAAATATTAGGATACATCCTAAGAGGAAACCAATTTGAGAATTAAAACAGTTTATAATAATAATAATAATAATAATAATAATAATAATATTCTGCCCTCTCTCCCCAAATGTTGTGTCACTGTGTTTTTAAGGAAAACCTAGTCAATATTAGCAAAATACTTGAAAATAATTTCTTTAACTTTGGAAGTTGTATGTGGATCAGTTCAAATGAGGATTTCTACATGCTAAACATTAGGAACCTGATGAAAAAAGTGCAAAGTGGGGGTACAGATACCAGATACTGATAGAGGGTCGTGTCCCGAATTTGGAGGACAAAGAACTATGTGGTGAGGAGTCCTGCACACTGCCCTGCTATTGACAGATGTTGTCTTGTTGCCAGAGTTAAACAGGGATGGAGTCGTGTGCATCTTGTTCCACCCTGGAAAAAGGTCTTGTGTTAACCCTATGGTACTCCACTTTTATTTTTATTTTTTTTAAAGAGGAAGCCTATACACAACTCTAATTAAATTTCCCAAGTACATTTTACTTGAATACTTAGAAAACATCCATAAAAGTAACATATTCAATGAGAAGATTCAAAGAAAGCAACAAGGAGAAACGTGTGCATGGCTGAAAATTTTAGGATCTTGTAGCCATAGACAGGTAAAAATGCAGACCAGTTTGAAAATGTTCCTGCATCTCCATAGTCTTTAAACACAAGCAAAGCATCTCAATATTTTCAGTGACATGAATTGATGGGATGAGAAGCGTGGTTTTCTTTACTGTTGCTTTCTCCTGTTCAGATTAGCTGTAAAAAATTAAGTTCTAATACAAACACCATAATATTCTTTTTTTAAAAAAAACACCTGCCTAAGTATAGGAGGGGAAAGCAACACAAGACACTCCTCGTAGTAATAATAATAATACGGTAGATTCTCAGTTAACCAGAACTCAAGCAACCAGAACTCTTAAGCAACTGGCAAAACATTGAAAAAATAATACCTCAAATGACAATTAAAATACATTAAACTACATTTAATTTAGTTTGCCTTTATTTATCTTAATTTGCTTTTAATTACTGTATTTCAGCATTAATATCAAGTCAATACAGAAATGGGAGGTTAAAAAAATCTTCCAGTCGGTGACATCTGGCAGACTCTGAAACCAAGATACAATCAACAGTAATCAAGAGTAATAAAAACTCTGGCTGGCTCCAGGAAAGGCGCTATAAAAATATTCAAATAAATAACCAACTAATTAAATTGTAGAGAAGGAACCGGAAAAACGTAAATCCCAGCCAGGTTTGTTAAAGGCTACAGAAGTGTGCAGAAAAAGACAATAAAAATTGTCAATGTCACTGTCACTGCTGGAGACCAATATTTACCCTTTCCCCACTAGTACTTATTTACTTCATTGGGTACAAGGAAAGAGTGGCCACATTCTGTTGTATCCCCCCAGATGGATTTGATACTTGCAGCAAATCCATCTGTGTGGAAGTATATATCATAAAGGCATCAACTGTAGACCCCAGTTCCACTTCTAATGCTGAGTACATGTTGATTCCATCTCACAGAATACTCCTTGTTGTTAGATGACCAAGGGTCATTAACTTCCTTTGGAAGCTATTTTGATAAGTTATTCCTAGAACCTGGATTGATATAGTTAGCTAATGATTTGACAATTCATTTTATTTTAAAACCAACAGATAATTTCTAAATGTCTCTCTGCCTGATTCTTTAATATATTAAATGGGAAGGAACATTGATTTGACTCCCTTACCAATTGGCTCTTACCAGCTGGCCATGCTAACCTTATCAATAAGTAATTTGAAGGAAACACTGGTAAACAGTATATCCTTTTGCATTAATATAAAGAACTGGATTAAGAACTTATAGGAGCATACAGGGACATAAATGCAGATATTCTCTTTTGTCACAATATCATTTCTATCTGATGTGTGCCCTATTTGAACAATACATTTGAATTCTCAAATAAATGATGTTAGGAATAATACTATAATCCCAATTTCTAGCTGTCCATCTTAATAAGCTTTCTCTAAAAGATAGAAATACAATAATATTAATGATAAATACCTTCCAAAGTTTTCACCCTCTGTATGAACTGAAAGGAAGATTTTACTGTATTTTAAAAAAATGTTATAGCTCACAAAACCATTTTGGAAACAAACTGATCTTTCTAAAGATCAGGTTATCCATCTGTACAAGTCAAGACCACACAAGTGATTTAAGAGAGCTGTTCAAGGGTCTACATACGTCAGAGCTGAAAACAGAACTAGGAAGTTCCAGGAACTTGATGACAGAATTCATCAGTTTGAATGAAAATTTTAAAGAATGCCAGAGTAAAAGTATGTTATAAAGTTTATGTCAAAGCTCTCATAGCAAGTCTGCCAATTGCAGGTGACTCATACAACCTTCTTCAGCCATTTTCACACCACTTCCCAATATGTGTCATAAAGATGCAAGAACAGAACTGATATGTTAGAATTGTACCAGTGATGAAAGTGAATTGTGTGTGTGTTTTTCTGGAAGTCCCATCATGTCTTGCCAGTAATCTAAGAAGAGAGCAGGCATTGTGTGAGATATCAGGCTCCTACTGAACATGACATTCCCATGCGGAGGTGGTACCTTCTCTATTGTTAATATGTGCCTTCAAGGTGACTCTGACTTATGGTGATGCTATCATAGGGTTTTCTTGGCAAGGTTTGTTCAGAGGAAATTTGCCATTGCTTTCCGAGGAATATAGCCTTACAAAATGTAGTATTTATTTATTTATTTATTTATCCTTTCCTATATCTAAGGACCTCAGGGTGGTATAAAATAATAACCATTTAGCACAATAAATAACAAGACTGATTTTGAAAAATGAATGCATATATTAAATCATTTATCACTTAAAACTTAATAATATAAAACAATTTTGTCAACCAATGTGTTGTTATTATTCTTGTTCTGTACCTTCAAGTCATTTCTGACTTATGACAGCCCCATCATGAAGTTTTGTTGGCCTAAGCACCTCATCACATGAAGTCACCTAACACGGGTGGCGGGGGGGGGGGGGGTTACCAGGCAGCATGGTGAATCCAGTGGGCAGCATAATAATCCATCATCCAATGCCCTGCATTGCCTGTAGCAATGCCTTCCCCATCACACAGGGTAAAGCATCGCTGCCTGGCTTCTCCCTGCACTCATCCCATTGTGTGTGTGTGTGTGTTTTTTTTAATTACAAAAAACACAATCTGGATAAGACCAGGTCACATGTCTTCACACATCCTTCCTTTTGGCTATCATGAGGGCATGGGAACCCCATTCCATAGGGTTGTCATGTATGATGTCCTACAGTTGATGGTGGTTGATGGTGGCAGACCTAGCAGTTGGTGATGGAAGGGTTAATGTAAGTCATAGTTCTAAAGGACTGAGTAATTTGTAAGTAACAGTTTACAGGTAAAAGCAATTCAGGGTGGAGGCATGTAAGGGATAGGTTGCAGCTGCGTGTTACTGGATTTAAAGAGCTAACCTTGGGGCTGATCTTTGGGAGAAAAGTATTTGTTTTATTTTGGTGGTAGATGCTGCTGGTCCCCCCCCCCCCAGGTTTCTGGATTTCTGGGGTCCTGACCTGTCTTCTGAACTCTTGGAACCTTGTATCTTTGGACTGGCTTTTGACTACGGTTTAGACTCATGATCCCTGGACTTTGCTCATTGAACTCTCTGCATTTGACCACTGGACTAGACCCTTTGACTATGGTATAGCATTTACTATCAGTTTTTGTTTTATATTCTGTGGTTGAGTGCCATCTTTATGTTTTATATTTTGGACTATTGAAACAGCCAGGAAGTAAGTGCTGCTTTAATTAAACTGTTCAATACAAACTGGGTGTTTGTTTGATTCACCTCTGCCTGAATACCAGCAGAGCCCTGGCATCGTGACAAGGGGAGTGATTCATTTTTTTCCTTCCTCTTTTCATTTTCACCCTACAGATGCTCCTCCTCATGAGGTTTAATTCCAGTTTTGGAATTTCCCAGGGCAGGAGTAGGGATGACAGGGGGTTAGCTACAGGGGAAAAGCAGTGGGTAGGGAAATGGCTCTCCCACCTAGTGATTCTCTTTTCAAAGCCCTATATCCACATCAGCATATTAAGCAGTACAGCCCTCTTACCAACAAACTTGAGATGAATGTTTCCATTTGCCTACACTTCAAAAAATATCCCCCAACTTCCTATAAGTGTTTGTGGGCTTCTCTAGGTTCTTTAATGCTATTCTATGGTATGCATCTGGTCCAGGAATAGTCAAAATATAGGGTTTGCTATTATCCATGGTTTCAGACAAAGGGTTTTGAAAATTATCCCCCACAATTATGGTGGTTGTACTGTAATGTGTGGTTTCAGATTGTGAGAAGAATCTTTTATTGGATTAACACTGCTAAATTTTATTCTATTGGATTGTAATGCTATGCCAGCATTAGCCACAAATCTTATCTTAGTGAAATATCCTTGTCATCATTTGTTCCAGGTTATAATTTTATAATTGGTGTCATTTTTTCTTCTCCATCCCTCCCTGAAATGAAACTAATGACATCCAAAAAGTGATCAACGGTTAGCAGCAGGAATAAGGTAAAGAGTGTACAATACTAAAAGGAGAACCAAAGAACAACTGTGGATTAAGACTGAAGAGCACAATTTAAGACAGACTTTCTATCACAGTTTCTATGAAGCAGTCTATTTACTACAGTATGTTTCAGAGCCAGACTAATCTCTCATATTTCAAATCAGCCCTTGAACCTACTGCAGGATCTACCTTTACTCTGTGTAACAGAAATCCTAAAAGAGTCATTCCCCTTTTCTATAGGCTTTGCACCCCATTCCCATCATGGTTTTGCATTAATTGGTCCTCTGGTGAAATAATATCACAGATCACCATGTGACAAAGGGAAACATTCTACAGGACAAGAATAAATACTAGTTGGATATTGTACTAAAATAATGCTCAAAGCAAATGGTAATAAATGAAAAAAATCATGATGCAATCAATGAGTCCTGAATGAGCACCCAGGAGTCAACAAGCTCTTCTTCCTTACATCAACAGGGTTGGTGGGAGTTTAGCACTACAAGCAAATGTGGAAGGCGCTTGCAAAGTGTGATGAGTAAAAAGGGGGATGAGTAAAAAGTAATGTCTGATATTCTCTTTGACTTGGTTATCCAGGTTTGAGACCTTACTAGAAAAAAGTTTTGAGCTAGAGATCTTGATCTAATTGCAAGTCATAACTAGAGAAGACTGACTGAATCAACTGATGAATGATTTTCCCTTAAGGAAGTCTCTGAGTCAATGTAACTACTCAAATTGGGACTACCAACTGGATTTAGACCAATGGCTACCATCCTAAACAACCATATTAATAACTTTGTGTTATCCCTATTAGGGAGTAATCTCTACTGAACATGGTAGGAGTAACATCTGAGTGAACATACATAGAAACTTGCTGAAAAGAGAAAATCAGAATAAAAATATTTAGAAGAACTAAAGTAAATATTTCTGAGTTTGTGTGGAGAGTAGAGTAGGTAGAGAAACGATTTCCATATGGAGTGTGGGTTAAACCCTTGTGCTGGCTGACAGGTCATGGCAGAGGTTCAAATCTAGGGAGAGTGTGGATGAGCTCCCTCTGTCAGCTCCAGCTCCCCATGTGGGGACATCAGAGAAGCCTCCCACAAGCCTCAAAACATCTGGACATCCCCTGGGCAATGTCCTTGCAGACAACCAATCATCTCACACTAGAAGCAACTTGCAGTTTCTCAAGTCACTCCTGGCACAAAAAAAATCCTCTTTATTTATACCCCGCCTTTCTCCCTGTGGGGACTAACAACCCCACACTTGGTTTAAAAAGTGCAATATGAAAGTTCAAAAAAATTAAATTGCAACTGTGTGGTAAAAACAGATTTAAATATAATACATTTAAAAGAGCCTTTAAATCCCACCCACCTCTGGCAATCCTACTCACACATCCTCAAAGCCTATTCCTTATCTTTTCCCAAATGCCTGCTAGCAGAAGAAGGTCTTCAGTTGATTTCGGAGCCATCCTGGTCTCTCTTAGGAGGGAGTTCCACAGACTGAGAGCAGCCACCGAAAAGGACCTCTCCCACATTCCCACCAAGTACACGTGAGTGGTTGATGGGACAGAGAAGAGGCCCTCTCTCTCATTCTTGATCCAGAGTTCAAACACTGGTAATGTTCAAAAGTGGAAATATCTTGCTCCAGGTGTGTTAAAGATTTGATTGTATTTTCATGAAACATCTACTGCTAAATATAAATTGATTGGTACCAACGTCAGTGCCAACTCTGTACTTCCATTCTCTTTGTGCACTGAAGACTGTTTTTGTACTCTTTCCAGCCCACATGTTCTTCTAGCATCCCTTTCTTTGTGTTCCCAGAAAGACGGTAAATATTAGGTCAGAAAAGTACATATTAGACAAATCCACCATTGAGAGGCAATCAGTGAATCAGTGATTCCTTCACTTCAGAACTGGAGAAAAAGATTATGAAATGGGGCTTTTGTTTTTCCAAGGTTAGATGCTAGGATGGCACAGGGACATGGTAGGTTTTCTCACTCATTCGCACCTGATGTACCCCAAACTCACGTTCTACTGCATTCTTCACTTTGTAACTTAGCATCCTTTACAAAATGCTTATATATATATTACACACATACACACTCTTATATGGTATAGTATTTTTAAAAATATGTTTTCTTATATGTGAGAATTGTCCTAAGATAACACTATGTAACAAAATTAGAAAAAAAATCTGTTCCTGGTTTGAAAATGTTATTCCTGTTTAATTGTGCAGTACTTCCTTCGAAAGAAGTTGTTATACTCTGAAACTTTGGTTTTGTGCTGCTACAAACAGTTTTGCAGTTTAATAAACTTCCATTTTTTAATGATAGATCCAATTATGAAATGACATTTCTAACTCAAGACAAAAATTGTGTTACCTAGTGTAATTAAATATTATTTTAAATCATAGAATTTTCCTCAACTTTTACAAAGTGAATTTTTAAAACTCAACTGCTTTCCTTAAATTTAAATGTTGAAACTCTGGGATGAAATAATTAAAACTGTTTACTTAAATAGTTGTAACAGGTTTCTTTCTTCTTTTTTTTGAAAAGAGAACATCAAGAAAAGAGATGTCATGGTGGGAAATCATAAGGGAATTCAAAAAGTCAATGAGAATTTTGTATTCAAGATCTGGTCAGTGCAAATCAATACGTAAAATTCAAATTCTGTTCCCTTGCCTCTTTAGGGAAACTATTTCATTAGTATTGTCAGATCAAAATGTTATATTGTCGGGACTTATACTCTAGGCTCACCTAAATACCCTACAGGCACTAAATGTACATCACACTGTCTACAAAGATCCGCATAGTTAAAGCAATGGTATTCCCCATAGTAACCTATGGATACAAGAGCTGGACGATAAGGAAGGCTTAGCAAAGGAAGATAGATGGCTTTTGAACTGTGGTGCTGGAAGAAAATTCTGAGAGTGCCTTGGACCACAAGAAGATCAAACCAGTTCATCCTCCAGGAAATAATGCCTAACTGCTCACTGGAGTGAAGGATATTAGAGGCAAATATGAAGTACTTTGGCCACATAATCAGAAGACAGGAAAACTTGGAGAAGATAATGATGCTGGGGAAAATGGAAGGAAAAAGGAAGATGGGCTAACCAAGGACAAGATGGATGGATGGTATCCTTGAAGTAACTGGCTTGAGCTTGAAGGATCTGGGGGTGGCCATGGCCAACAGAGAGCTCTGGCATGGGCTGGTCCATAAGGTCACAAAGAGTCAGAAGCGACTGAACGAATAAACAACAAAACAACTAAATGTCTGATATTGGAAGCTAAGCAGAATCAAGTCTTGTTAGTACTTGAATGAGAGACTACCAACTAATACTAGGTGCTGTTCACTATAAAAGCAAAACAACCTTTGAGTATTCCTTGCCTAAGGAAAGCCTATGAAATTCATGACTTACTCACAGGTTACTTGAAGACACATGTCCATAAATTCTCTAAGCCTGTCTTTTTCCTTTTTGAGCCAGCTCTGTTTTCCAGTTTCAGCTTTAGCTCACTTATATGCTTGGCTCTCTTATTTTAGACCTGTATATTCAACAGATCTAGTTAAGTTGGAACTAGCAATTTCATCAAAACTTTGGTTTGGAGTTTGTATGGAAATGTGGAGGTAAGGAGGAAGTTTCTGTATGGTGAAAAAAAAAGAAGGGAACCAGACCTCACAACTTCTGAGGATGCTTGACATAGATGCAGGCAAAACGTCAGGAGATAATGCTTCAGGAACATGGCCATATAGCGTGAAAAACCTACAACAACCCAGGAATGAGATTACTTTCACAGCATCTTGCAGCCATTCCTCACTGCTGTGCTAGATAGTACAAAAAGGCCCTATTTTGAGTCTGTTTGCCAGTATCAAACCAAACAATGTGACAATATGTACATACCTGCCCATGTTTTAAGATCTTTAGGGAGATTCTTTTCTCTGTCCACCACCCCCACAGTTGCTTCCTGACTCTGAAACCCCATTACTAGGAAGATTACAATGGCTCCTTCCTTGTTATCTTTCCAAAGGCAGGGGAGGTGATACTGGATTCGCTACTTCTTTTCAAAGGCTTATGTTTTAATATATTGTAAAAAATGGACAGATTACTTGCATTAAATTCATTTTGCTAATGTTTGTAAATCACCTCACCTTTCAATGGTTGTAAATCACCTCAAGGCCAGAACTGGGGGGAAATAAATATAACAGCAGCAACAACAATAACAAGTCAACATTATCAACAACAGTTGTGACTGAGGGAGAGAGAAAGTGGAATGTAGGAAGCAAAAAAGACTATTTTTTAAAAAAACCTACCCAAATGTTTATGACACCAATTCCCCAATGCTGATTGTCTTATTACAATCAACACTCCCACTTTTCAACAGATTGATATTTGGATTCCAGAAACCAATGGGCATGACATTAAATTAAGGGGGAGGGAGTATTTTTTTTTAATCCACAAATGGATAGAAACAAAGACAAAGAGATACAGAAGGGGCATACTTCGGATATTTCTCAGCTTGTTGATATCATCTCACTGCCCACCTAACAGGTATTGTGATGGCTGCTGAATACAAAAAAAAATCTTATGCACTTTTTCTGTAAATAAAATGAAAGGCTCTATAAGAATATCCCATGTACAAACACCAGATATATTACATTGTGTATTTTAGTCCTTTAATTCTGCTATTATACAATACAATCCTCTTTTCCAGGGCAAAGGGGTTTCTGGACTTTGCATGAATATATGAAACCAGATATTGAACCCTATGAAAAGGAAGGACTTCCAGCTCAAGAATACCACAGAATCTCATTGGAAGACAAAGAAATGCCTAGATACGATGCATTTTGTTACACATGGTTAAATGAAACCACAGCTATGGGGTTGTACTGAACATACCAACATAAATGCAGGGGGAATTCAATCTGTCGGATTGCCAGGATGTGTTCATGACAAAAATGCATTAAGATCCTTTGCTGGAATGAGGCAATTGTGGCTTTTCTCACTGGTTTCATCCAGGGACCTACCACCCATCATACTGCATGCTCAAAGTAGTAAGCAGATGCCAAGAATATGCCTCACAGTATTATTATAATGATCACCAGCACCAACAGTAGCAATACAACTTTTAATATAACATTTAAAGTTATCAGCTTTGTTAATATGAAATCTGCCTAATTTATCTCTATTTTCAGAGCAAAAAAGCCATTGAACTTCTCCCAGAATGAAGACAGTTCTGAATAACAGATAGATTTTATATCTTGAAAATGAGGGATTAAGTATTGCTTTCCCTCTTGTTCCCAGCAGTCATAGGAGCAGCTCAAAATGTAATCTGAAACCACAGGATCACCTGCTACAGCCTTATTTGAATGTCTCCAGATCTCTCTTCCCAAAGACAGAACATGTAGATACCACAAGATTATTCACACATTATAACCATGACTGATTTGAAGTCAGTCAAGTCAGTCTTTCTCTGCTCAGTTTTTATTTTGGCTTACTAAAAAAAATCTGGAAGAAAATTGAGATGCTTCTGGTAACTTTTGAATTGCTCAAATGAAGGTATTACTGTAATTTGACTATGTAAATTCTTCTGGCTTCCATGGCTATCTCTAACAACAACAGCAACAGCAACAGCAACAACAACAACAACAACAACAACAACATCCATGAAATAATGAAACCAAACACAGAATGTAAGGTTAAATAAGGGCCACTTCATTTGACCTATATCCCATTTAAGTTAATTGGACTTGAAAGGAACAAGAGGGAGAAGTAACCTGATACAGGTGCAGCTGAGACCAGGTGTCTACCATACAGTACCTCCTCAGTGAAACATTTGATCCAGAGCACAATCTAATAGTTGAGATGCTCCCTGGCCAGATACTTTTGGGAAGGTAAACCTAGAGTTACCCTACCCAAGTTCCAGAACCTTATAAATGAGAGCAAACCAGATCAGTCTCAAAAGTAGACTCCTTCCCCATCTTCTAGGTCCCAGGGCCTGAACTTTCACCAAAAGCCAAATCACAGAAATCTCAGAAACAAAACTGAAATAAGATGGATCAAACTAAACGTAAATGAAAACAAGCAAACTTATTAAGCAGAAATGTTGGGTGGATCAAATTGCACTGGGGCTCCTGTCAATCTGAAACTGTTATGCAACCAGGCACAACTGCAAACTGCTATGATCAATGCTCACCACAGGTAGGTCTTAAATAGTCTATGATCCTGTGCCCATTACATGCCATGTTCTGGCTCTTTGTGCCACATGCAAAGCCTCCTGGTATCTCACCATGGAGAGTATCAAAGTGTACTTTCCCTCTCAGTGTCTTTTTGCCACGTTTTTCCAGGTACACATTATACCAATACAATTTGAAAGTATCTTCTGTCTAGATTCCTTGAATGGTTGACAAAATTAGTATTAGTATTGAGAAAAAATAGCATACAAATTTGTGCTGCATAATTTTGTTTTTGATTCCTTCTATCAAACTTTTAAAGAAGTATCTTATTAAGTACTAATTAATTAATTACAATTTTGACCAAACATTTGGTTGTTGGATCATGGCCAAACCACAAAATTCACTTTGTACCAGTTAATGTCTCCCAACCTAGCTTGCTTTGCAGAGTTGCTACAAGAAAAAAAGGTGTGCATATATCTTATGATGAGTTCCTTGGAGGTGAATTGGGTCAAAAGAGGAATAGGTCAATGAAGAATGTGTGTGCCTTCCCATGTTTCTTTTGAAAATAATCACTGATATGGTGGTCTCTTCAAACATAACTTTAGGCTGCTTCCTGGTTTCTAGTTCTGGTTATAAATATAATGGCCTGCTGAGCCCAACAGAAGCTAAAGCAGCTCCAAGGAAATGCACCAAAGCAATATCTATCCAGCCCCTGAAATAACAACTGCAATATAATTAAGATACAGATTAGCTGATGTAAAATAAACTCTCAGGTTGAAGTTGAAATTCACAGGACTATGCCACACTCTAGCCCTGGGACACTGAAATGTAACTAGGTTTGTGTTTACCTTGCTATTCAATTTATTTGATTGTTACCTTTAAATATCCCATTTCAGCGAAGAGCCTGTAGCAGACAGTCTCATATTTCCCTTACTCTCACCTTTCTCCAAACCTTCTGTGACCTGCTGTGGCAGTCACAAAACATACAAACAGCCATTCTGAGTCAGACAAGCCACCCACCAGCCCATTATGCTTATGGGATTCACAACAAGGACCTTTTGCTGAGCTGCCGAGGAAACCTAACACTCTGTGGCCATACACTTTGCAGCTCAAGAGAGAACAGAAGGGGATCTGAATTGAGGCTATAAACAAACAGAACCTCTTCTGCACAGCCTCCAGTTCTTTGCAGATAAAAACTGGACTATATGTGGCCACATCAAACTGTGATTGATGGCAACTTTTATTAAGCATGCACAAGTTAGGAGAGGCTACAACTACAGTTTAGGATTTCAAAAACAAACAAAAATTTCAGAAGACAGTTAGCCTTCTGCATCCATGAATTCAACCATCCACAGCTTGAAAATACCTCCTTCTCTTAACAAATTCCAAAAAAAGCAAGTGTTGATTTTTGCCTTTTTATATAAAGGAGCATTTTACCATGTCATTCAGTATGATGGGATTTGAGCATTGATGGAGTTTGGTGTCCATGGGGGGATTCTGGAATCAAACCCCAACAGATACCAAGGGCCCACTGTAGTACATTTCAGGGGAAGCTTTGAGTTCTCTTAAGCTTGGGGAATTGAGCATGTCTCACTCCAGTCCTGAATAGGTATCAGTTCCTGGATGGTGGGCAGGGAAGAACATGAGTTCAAACATATCAGTTTGGAGAAGTGTGGTCAGTTGTAGATGCAAGAGTCCTGGCAAAAACTCACAAGGCATTGGCAACACCCAAAGTGAGGAGGTGTTACCACTGATTACCAGCTGCTTAGCGTTGTCCTGGTTTTTTGACAGATGGTCAAGGTAGGAAGCCAAACAATGGAGAAAGCTAGCTGAGAGAATACCCATTTCACCCTTTATACCTTCTGAATTTTTTTATCTTTCATGGGAATGAAAGAAAAGAGAAATAGTGTGTTGATGACCAAAACAGAGGCAACCAATTTCAACTGGTGTGAGAGTCAGCTTTGCCTCCTTGAGACTCTCTAAATCCTCACCACCACTGAGCTGCCAAAATATAGCAGGACAGCATGCTTCCAAATGTCAGGACAAGCTAGAATACAGCATTATGTCAAGCAGGTAATCCTTTTTAAAAAATCTGGTTTATCACTCGTGTTTGGTTGCTAAAACTGAACATTAATTAAAGCATAGATAATTGTTTGTTTAGAATGGATTTCAGCAGTTTGCAGTCAAAAATGAATGGTGCAAATTTGAGTAGCATTTTTGGGTGGGTAGGTGGGGGCAATGGGACACATATAATTATTAGCCCTTTGCATTGTTTGCTGAGCTACATCTTACTCTCTAGCAACAATAGGGCTTTCCAGATAAGCCCTGGGCCTGTGCCTTTGGGCTGAATTTGTTAGGTTGATTTGTTGGGCTGGCAAGATCAAGGTATCTTGGACTGTAATTTGCTGAGCTACTTAGGCTAATCTGGTTTCATTTTGCTGACAGGTAAATGTGGTTACATTGGGGAAGGAGTTATGGAACTAGTGGGCACCCCTAAGGCAGTTTTATAGTGACCAACAATTCTTAAGGTTTGCTGCTCAGAACTATGTGAATTTTATATGGATCACCTTTACAACTAACCAGCTCATCCACCAGTTGTTGCAAAGCCCCAAGAGTAGATGATAGCATGAAGGTTATCTAGGCAGAATTTGGGAGGGTTGAATGGTTACCCACACCTTTTCCAGGATTGGAGTTGACTGATTCATCATTTATAAGAGACCAGTTGTTTGGGTATCCACACCAGTACCTCTCTGGAGAAATTAATAAATGTGATCCTGGTTTAACCTAGCTGCTGGATTGTTATATCTTTGTATGTATTTTGTTCTCCTTGTTTAAAAATTAGGAACTGTGTGGAAAGTATCAGGGAAAGGCAGTTTTGAGTTAAATGTGTCCTCTTGTTCTGTTGGACAGTGCAGAAATATTAATCTCAAGACAATGTATTGTCGAAGGCTTTCATGGCCAGAATCACTGCGTTGTTATAGGTTTTTCGGGCTGTATTGCCATGTTCTAGAAGCATTCTAAAAGTTTAGAAGGTTTAGCAAAACAAAAGAGCTTGGAGTGGTTAGAAGAAGATGATAAAAAATTAGAACTGAGATTAGAATACGTTTTTTATAGGGGTAATAGAGAAAAGGGTAAAAAGAAATGGTATAACAATTTAAACAATCCCTTTCTAAAAAATATTTTAGAGATTTGGGGAAGATATAAAAAAACCCTAATGCCAGGTATTTCTCCTATCATGCCAGTTTTAATGACAGAAAACTTCCCAGAAAATTTAAAAAAAGAACTTGAAGTAGAACTTAATGGAAGAGGTTTAATGAAAATAAAAGACTGGGATCTGAAAATGGTAAATATGGAAAGAATAAAAGAGGAATTAGGAGACTTAGATTGGTATAAGTATTTACAAGTGGGTAAATGGTCAAGTGATATAAGGAAAAAGTATAATGGAGGTAGGGAATACACAAAAATAGAAAAGATGATAACTCAAAGGGAGACTAAAGAAGAGAATATAACATTAAAAGGCACAGTAAGTGAGATCTATAAATTGTAATTAATGAATGAACAGGAACAAGATTATTTGAAGGAAGTATGGGAAACAGACTTGGGGGGAAAAATGAATAATCAAGAATGGGCAAACATATGGAATATGAGGATACTAAAAAATATGTCTATCAGAATTAAAGAAAATTACTACAAAATGATATGGAGGTGGTATGTAACCCCTATTAGATTAAATCAGATTGATAAAAAATATTCGAATCAGTGTTGGAGAGGTTGTCAGGAAATAGGGACGTATCTACATATGTGGTGGTCATGTTATATTATACAAAAAATTTGGAAAAGCATATTCAAAGAAATAAGAGCAATAATAAAAATAGAGACTGAGATTACACCAAAATTAGCTTTATTACTTATACATGATAATATAATTCCCATACAAGAAGAAAAGGAATTGGTTTCTAATTTGATAACAGCAGCTAAATTGTTAATAGCAAAAAATTGGAAGAAAAAAAAAGAAATTCAATTAGAAGAATGGTATAGGGAAATTTGGAATATAGCGATTAATGATAAGCTAACTTGCAATATTAAAATTAAAAGGGGTATATGTAAACAGACTTTTGGAAAATATGGGGAAATTTATCGAGTATGTGTTTAATGAGGGAAAGGGGTATAAGCCAGCAAGAGAAACAATGATATTCTGGAATTGTGAAACAACATGAGTTGGTTGGTCCTGGTGGAGGGGGCACAAACTAAGGGTAAGGGGAAGGGGGGGGGGTATTAAAGAGAAATAACAGGAGTGGACCATGGTCAATATCCAAAGAGCACTCATCATTATGTTTCCAAAACAAAATAAGATTGAATGATGGGACATGTCTAGAATTTGCATGTTGCATATATGTTACTATCATATTGTATTTGGAGAGTGAATGAGTGACTTGATTATAAGGATTGGTCAGATTCTAATTATTATTATTTTGTTTTGTAAATTGAGAGAAGTCTGAATTGACTTATAGTTAGTTAAGAATTTGTAGTCGTTATAGAGTATAGGAATAATTTAGTGATAAAGGTATGTTTACTTAATGTTTATGTTAAATTGAATAAATGCAATAAAAATAATTTTAAAAAAGAGTGTTTGAGAATAAACTAACCCATTTCAACACAAAAATAAAAATAAAAATAATTGAACGTGACCATACAGCCCAAAAAACCTAAAACAACCCAATCTCAAGACACTGGTACGTTAAACAGACAGTTGAAGTCTAGTTGTGCTGTGTTACTCAATAGCTGGAAAAAATATTGAGTCCTCAAGTTTTGCTTTCCATTGTAAGTAAGAAAAATGACAGCCATCTATTAAATTGAGTAATGCATAATTTTATAAATCAAGTTGAATGAGCAACTTTCAAGCTAACAAAATAATTGTTAAACATGTCGCACTGCGAGACTACAGGAATCCAACAAGATCTATGATCTTATATAATGTCTGAAATCATCATAACATTGACTCATCAGCTGTATAAAAGGATGCCGGCTTCTTATACCTTATAATAGGCTAGAGCAAGCATTGTGAAATCTGCCATCAGAGAGAGTCAACGGGAAGAACAATCCCAACTTACCTTGTGCAGGGCAGAATATTTGCATAAAGAAGGGGCAGAAGCAGGGTATGTTATAAATCTGTGACTCTTGGAGATATATGCTACCTTCTCATTGATTTAGAAGAATTTTGAGATTGCAGGGGCTAAAGTGAATATTTTAGTATTGGCATTATATAATGTAGACCAAGCGTATTCTAACATCTGTATCATAAAAAAGTCATCCAAAATCAGCTTTTAGATGTTTGGGCAACCTTCTCCAGCAAGGTTCCCTTAGATAGGTTGACAACAACTCTTTTACTCATAAGCCAGTACAGGGCAGGCTAATTGATGATGGGGAGGGTAGTCTGACAGATCTAGAAGTTGATGGGTTATGGAAGGCTAGGGCATTTATTGTTGTTTCACTAGTTCATCACACTAAAGAATGAATCCACTTTAAATCCAGTTTCTGCCTCCTGCAGAATTCTGGGGTTGTAGTTTAGTGAGGCTGTTAAAGCTCCTCCCTAAACTACAAACCCCAGAATTCTGCAGGAGGCTGCAACTGGGTTTAAAGTGGATTCATTCTCTAGTGTGATGAGGACCTTTTAGACTGATAAATCTGCTGCAGTATTAAACCATAAAAAAATATCATTTTATCCGTTTACATGAGAACACTGTAGAAATGTTTTAAAACGCAAACACAAAGGCTACTGTTTTGAAACCTTAGTTAAAGGCTAGAAGAAAAATGAGATTTCACTTTCCCATCATAATCTGTGCACACAAACATACAGTTCTAGCCCTGGAGAACTGATGTTGGAAGGATTGTTTTAGCTCCCGGAAGAGGAAACTCTTGTCCTCACTTTCTCTGTGCAGAATAGTAACAAGAAATGCATTATTATCTCTCAGCTTGTGTGAAATGAATATCTGGGTAAACAGAAATGCCTCATGGTCACTACAATCTAGCTAGTTCTTTCTGTTTTGCTCCTCTGTTGCAATGAAATTGTTGCAGCGCCACAGCAATATGCCAAAAAGTTCCAGATATATATTGAGATGTGTATCAAAATACACATCCAGGCATGAATATAATCTATCCATACTTTAGCCCTGTCTGGTTGTAATTTGGGTGCATGAAAATGATGATGGGTTGGGATTGGAGAGCAGGAATTCAGACACTTGACCACCTTCAAACAGCCATTATATAATTGGAAAGAGTTTATCTGTGAATAACTATATTATTTGTACCTGTTTTTCAAAGTTCTGCTTGAGACAACTAAGTGCTGTTCCTGTTCTTCTTTTCCATGATGAGTTTCCATCCTGTAGGTTCCTGGCTCCATCTGTCCTCTGTGAATCTACTTGTCTAGAAATAGTCAAAAGAGATAGCCACGTTTGGAATTATTTCTGGATAAGAGGAAGGAAAAACAGGTTTGTGGCACCTTTCACGACTAACTAATTCATTTCAGCACACTCATTCATAGGCTACAGCCCACTTCTCCAGACGCATGCATGTTACATCTGAAGAAGTGGGCTGTATCCCACAAAAGCTTATGCTGAAATAAAGTGGTTAGTCTTAAAAGGAGCCACAAGACTAATTTCCCCTACCCTTTGCCTCAGACTAGTTTTTAAATGTCTCGATTTAACTATATAACAACAGAAAAACACATGGATCTGTCATCTGCCTCCTTTTCTTCATCTTCTTTCATTTGGTCTTATTTTTAAAATCTATTTTAACATTGGAATGTTCATGATGGCAATTCATAGTTCTGCTTTTTTGCTGTCAGGTGTTCTAATATCTGCATTTGCCTTCTTGTTGCTTTTGAACTGGTTTTCGTTTGATTAGCTTAAGCTTAATATATTCAGCACTGAGGTTTTCATCTGTCCCCCTTCTCTATTGCAGTAACACATTTTTTTCATTGGTTAGTTAGGCTTCTGTTCTTGATAATCTTCTACTATTGAGTATTTTATATTGTTCACTTTTCTCTCCTCACATTTGAAATATTACTTTAAAAATCATTACTCTCTTTTCTTTTGCTGCAAAGATACTGTTTAATTCTTATTTATTTATTTATTTACTTACTATATTTATATCCCCCCTTTCTCAACCCCGAGGGGGACTCAAGGCGGCTTACAGCATAGGCAATAATTCAATACCCTAAAAACAATATACATCCAATATACAATTAAATAAACATTTCAATTAAAATTTAAACAAGATTAAGAGCATTAAAACATATTAAACATTTGCAATTACAACTATAAAACCACAGAGAATGATTTTGGCAACTCTTTTTGATCAGTTCTATTCACTCACATTTTTCCCTTTTTAACTCTGCTATTTGTCTCAACTACCATTCAAACTGGTTTTGGCCACATTTCTCTTTTTTTGTGTTCATTGCCTTCAGTCTGCTGGTGTTTTCCTCCTAGCTCAATCCTTTGTTTCTTCTGTTTTTCCTTTCCAATTTTCTTCAGTACTGATTGTTTCAGACATTTGTCCATCCCCCAGAAGTTGCTTAAAGGGCATCTACCCATGTTTTTATCTCCCATATTAAACTACATGTTTGGCACAGTTTTCTTAAACAGAATATGAAATATAATAAATGATGAAAAATATCAGTTGTAAAGTATTGCGTGGCACAATCCAATCAATATCATAAACCTCCATTCCCCCCATCCCATGCTTTTTTTGTTTTCTTTTTATATTTTCTTAGTCCTTTACTTTCTCCTGTTTTTTCTCTCTCTATTACTCCCCCTCTTCTCTGTCAATCAATTGATCAATCAGGCACTCTATTTATATCCTAACTCATCCCTTCATGGGGTAGGAAAAAGCACATGTAACTAAAAACATACTAATGTTAAGAGATGGGTTTTCTAGATAAATGCCATCTCCACTGCAAAATGGTTGTTAAAAACCTGACTCCCACTAAAAGTTAACTTTCTGGGTGTTAGGAGAGAATGCTTCTGGAACATGGCCATACATCCCAGAAAACTCACAGCAACCCAATGATTCCAGCCATTGAAAGCCTTTGACAACACAATTAACTCTGTTAAAAAGCAAAGACTATTCGTTTATTTATTTGGAACAACTTTGACTACTATCTGTTGCTACAAAAGCTATTTTAAAAATTGGGATTCCTATTTTTATCTATATGTTTTAATGCTTTTAAGCAGTTTAAAATTAGAGCTGTTTGGATAGCATAGCTAATTTAATAGCTTGTAAACTGTTTCTACTGCAATGATTATGTCTTGGCTGCATTTTGTTTTATTCTAAGTGAGTCACCTTAGGTTTCATAGTGGAATATAAAATAAACAGATAATTAAAAGAAAATAAACTTACTTACTGTCTACAAAATGCAGAGGTAGCCATGTTGACTATATAAAATTCACACTGAACTGGATTATATGGCAGTGTGGACTCAGGTAATCCAGTTCAAAGCAGATATTGTGGATGATCTAACTTGATATTCTGAATTATATGGCTGTGTGAAAGGGCCCCAGTTGTGCCAAATTCCAAAATCCATGTTGGATGTAAAAAAAATGGCAACACTTGCCTATTGATGACTTTAGCAGTTCTGCAGAATCCTACGGTGAAGGTAAGGGAGTTTATGTTATACTAGGTGTTCCCTGCCACATGTAGCTCACATGGGGGTTCTGTGTGGGAGGTTTGGCCCAATTCTATCATTGGTGGGGTTCAGAATGCTCTGTGATTGTAGGTGAACTATAAATCACAGCAACTACAACTCCCAAATGTCAAGATTCTATTTCCCCCAAACTTCACCAGTGTTCACATTTGGGCATATTGAGTATTTGTGTCAAGTTTGGTCCAGATCCATCATTGTTTTGAGTCTACAGTGATCTCTGGATGTAGGTGAACTACAACTCCAAAACCAAAGGACACTGCCCACCAATCCCTTCCAGTATTTTCTGTTGGTCATGGGAGAACTGTGTGCGAAGTTTAGTTCAATTCCATCCTTGATGGGGTTCAAAATGCTCTTTGATTGTAGGTGAATTATAAATCCCAGAAACTACAACTCCTAAGTGACAAAATCAATTTTTTGGGTGAAGAACATACATTGGGTTGTTAGGTGTCTCATGTCCAAATTTGGTGCCAATTCGTCCAGTTGTTTTTGAGTTCTGTGAATACCACAAATGTACATTACATTTTTATTTATATAGATTACAAGTTGGCTTTTACAGATGTGATTTTCTTAATTCCATCACTTCCCCTCTCTGCTTTCCTTTGCATCTTTTTTGTTGTTATTCTGAAAAATAGCTTTCCCTAATGAAACTTTGGTTTTGCAAGATTATCCTTTTTTGATTGATCAAATTTAGGGATGTAATTCTTCAGTAAGTTATGTCTTGAAGGAAACCATGGGTAATTTTAACCATTTCTTCCCACTGTAAGAAGGACATAGTTTTGCCCAACTTATTCTGCACAAAATTGACATGTGATCAATTTGCATAGAAAGCAGCATAGGAATCACCATTTGCTGTTTGGAAAACAATATTTTCATGCAGAAATCCTATTTTCTGTGCAAAAAATGCTGACTCTTATTCTAATTTTTTTTGTACTGCAACTGCATCAGACTCGAGATGGCAATAGTGTTCATCTCAGGGACTTCATAAAAGGACTAATTCCACATTTACTTGTCTTGGTTGTATGGTTAAGCTCTTTGAATAACTTGCTCAGAAATATACAGGCAGTTCCATCTACACACATATATACAAATATATACGTATACATACCCTTTAACAACTGATAGTAACTATGAACCCCCTTCGGGGTGAGAAAGGTGGCATATAAATGTCGTAAATAAATAAATAAATATGTTGATTTGAATGCTAAGTAAATACATTTATATTGAAGAATTGATGTTATAGCAATGATTTCATTAGAGTTACACGTTCCATCTTAAATTACAATATAACGTAAGGTCTGGTCCATGCATTGTATTCTTGAAGCACAGCATTACAAACTCCACTTCAAGCATCTCTTGTATTTTTGTGACAATCCTCTACTATTTTGTTTGTTTATTTATTATATTTATATACCACCGTTATCACCCCAGGGTGGGAGACTCAGGACAGTTTACAAGATACTAATGGTAAAAATTCACTGTCAACATACATTTAGACAAAAAAAAACATAATAACTAAACACTTACATATAAATAAAAATCATTAAAACCATTAAACATAAGACATAAACAACATTTAAGCATTAAAACAAAGCATTAAAAACATCCTGGTATAAATATTAAAATCACATGATACTAGTGCAATTGTTAATCCTTTTAAAGGCTTATAGATTTTTGAAAGAAAAAAGAAAAAATCTTCTAAAACAATATGCTGTTAAATATATGCTCACAATAAGTTTATATGTTTATATTGATTAGAATTCTGTTAACACTTAGTAGGAAATCAGTGCAGCAATTACAGGGTAGCTGTAGAGGGATAAATGGAAATAAAATTGTTTTAAAGGGAAACATGGACCTGCCAAATAGTATTTATATATATATATTTAAAACATAGACCATTTATTCAACTATCTACAATTTGATTTTTTTTGGGGGGGGGGGGTGGGAGGGAGGAAAAATCCAAAGAAGAAACCTTGATTTTGCCATTTAGCTTAAGGGACATCCTTTTACAACAACAACAACAACAACATTTGAACATGTTTTTAGGTATTCACAGCAGATACTTGAAATCAAACCCCAATGGATACCAAGGGCCCACTGTATGTATTTTCTTGCAAGGAAGCCACTTACAAAATGATCATGCAATCAGCTATGTTAATCTGTTACAGAAAACAACAAAGAATCATATGGTAAGTTCTTGTGGGTTTTTTCGGGCTATATGGCCATGTTCTAGAGGCATTTCTCCTGACGTTTCGCCTGCATCTATGGCAAGCATCCTCAGAGGTGAGGTCTGTTTGGTAATTGGGAAAGGGGTTTTATATATCTGTGGAATGACCAGGGTGAGACAAAGGACTTTTGTCAGTTGGGCTAGGTGTGAATATTTCAACTGACCACCTTGATTAGCATACAATGGGCTGACTGTGCCTGGAGCAAACTCTTCTTGAAAGGTAATTAGATGTCCCTGCCTGTTTCCTCTCTGCTGTTTTTGCTGTTGCAATTTTAGAATCATATGGTAGCTTAAAGACTAACCAATTCTATTTGGTATAAGTCTTTGTGAGTTGTGATAGCCCAAGCTCTCCCACTGTCTGAAGTAGAAGTGCTCCTGTGTGTTGCCCCTGCTTTGCAGATAACAGCCTACTGACTCTGCAGCCCCCAGTGAAACAACAGGTTAAAGCGCTGAACTGCTGAACTTGCTGACTGAAAGATGGGCAGTTCGAATCCAGGGAGTGGGGTGAGCTCCCACTGTTAGCCCCAGCTTCTGCCAACCTAGCAGTTCAAAAACATGCAAACGTGAGTAGATTAATAGGTACTGGCCAGGCCTGACTAACTGTGCTAATTTCCCCACTGAAAAGCTCAATCACTGACAGGACACGATGAGTCTTTCTCAGATGCATGCTTTCTGTGTCAGGCTGAAACAGGGGTAAAAATGCAAAGCAATAGTTAAACTACTTATTTTGCATAATATGAGAATTTGTATAGTTTGTTTTATTTGAATGTAAAGGTAAAGGTTTTCCCTTGATGTTAAGTTTTGTCATGTCCGACTCTGGGGGGTGATGCTCATCTTCATTTATAAGCCAAAGAGCCGGTGTTGTACGTAGACACCTCAAAGTCTTGTGGCCAGCATGACTGCATGGAGTGCTGTTCCCTTCCTGGAGAAGTGGTACCTGTTGATCTACTCATATTTGCATGTTTTTGAACTGCTAGGTTGGCAGAAGCTGGGGCTAACACCAGGAGCTCACCTCACTCCCTGGATTTGAACTGCCAATCCTTCAGTCAACAAGTTCAGCAGCTCAGCAATTTAACCCGCTGTGCCAATGGGGAGTCCTCCTAATGTGCATAGTCTACACATTTGCATAATACACAGATTATGTTGCTAGATTTGGGGAACTAGAGTATAGCAGCTTTACCCATCTCTTCCTTAAACAGCTAGTAATTATTTTTTCTGTCAAGCTGGGTAAAATTTTTTGGTATGGCAACACGTTCAGAGAGGAAATTGGATTTTGAGTCTGTAAGTGAAAGTGCAAATGAATGATGAATGAAGATGCAAACAAAAATAGAGATATAGGGATGATACTGATAAATTAAACAAGGCACTTTGGAAAAATACAATTTCTTTGGTAATACCTGGCTTGGTTAATATAAAATACTGATGATACAAAAGCATTCTATTGATGATGTTTCAGTTCTAATTCCTTGGTGCCTACTGGGAAACAAAAGATGACTTTAAAATGGCTGGATGAATAGTTATGAGCATGGGTGAATCACTGAGCAGAAGTCTGTCAGAATCCATTGAGGAAGACTGGCATCTGAGGAGGAGGATTTGGCAGACGGGTCAACAGAGTTGGTTAGTTGTCCCCAAGTGCTCTAACCAAGATTCTTAATAAATGATATTGTTTGATAGAGTCAAACAGGAAGCCTGTCTTATGAAGTAGAAACTTTGTAACTAAGTAACTAAAAATTTGGATTAAATAAAAATATCCAGGAAGTTGAGAAACAGATTACTTTAATGATCAGAACTGGGTAGATGCCTATAGTTTAGATGTGCCATCTCTGTTCTGTCAATGGTAGTGAGGGACTTCGCTAGCCTGCCCCCATATATTTGCATAAACTTTATAGAAGCAAAATTATATTTAGCAGGATCCAGCAATGGATGGCTATTGGCAGGAAAGCAGATTCCATTGGAATTGAAAGCAGATAACCTCCCTCCCCATAATAACACTCCATGGTTTTGCAGACCTAGTCAAGTCTCTGTAACTGCTTTTCAGACACCATGGAAGACTGGGGAGAAACAGGAAAGAGAGGAGAGAAAATGCAATTACAATTACCTGTATTATGTTGAATAACAAGAAAAAAATAAATACAGACTTCTTGTGAGGATATATTCTCAGACTTCATGGATAATAGCAAAACCTGTTGATTGTATTGTTGAAGGCTTTCGTGGACAGAATCACTGGGTTGTTGTATGTTTTTTGGGTTGAATGGCTATGTTCTAGAAGCATTCTCTCCTGACATTTCACCTGCATCTGGGGTAAGCATCCTCAGAGGTTGTGAGGTTTGTTGGAAACTGGAAAATTGGGTTTATATATCTGTGGAAGGTCCAGGGTGGGAGAAAGAACTCTTGTCTGTTGGAGTTGGGTGTGATTGTTTCAACAGGACACCTTGATTAGCATTTGATGGCCTGAAAGTTTTTAGGTGTGGTTTGTTACTGCCCGGGAAATTTTTTTGTTGAAAGGTGACCAGGTGTTCCTGATTGTTTCCTGGCTGGAGTTCCCCTGTGTTTGAGTTTTGTTTTTTTATTTACTGTTATAATTTTAGAATTTTAATTTAAATTTATTTAAATTGTCCACAGTATATTATTTGAGAACACAGAAATGCTAGACCACTCTAACAACTACCATGTCAGGCTACACAGAGAACCCATTGAAATCCACAAGTATGTGGACAATTTCAACAGAAAGGAATAAACTAGTACTTAAAAACTGTTCAGCAGTGGAACTCTCTGCCCAGAGTGTGGTGGAGGCTCCTTCTTTGGAGGCTTTTAAGCAGAGGCTGGATGGCCATCTGTTGGGGGTGCTTTAAACGTGATTTTCCTGCTTCTTGGCAGGAGGTTGGATTGAATGGCCCAAGGTCTCTTCTGACTCTATGATTCTAATTCTATTTCTCCCCTATCCTAATTGAGGCTTTCTGATGCTTAGCAGAATTCTGGGAAATGTAGTTGAGGGCAGGGCCTTTTGAATTATCTCCTGTAGGGCTTCTTGTCTTCCCAAACTACATTTCCCAGAATTCTATGGTCTCTCAGTCTCTTTCCCAGCTCTCTCAGCTTGTCTCCCCTTGTGCTTTCCTCTCTTCATGGCCAGAGACCATTCATTTAAAGAAGAATGGCAACCTTTTTAAAAAAAGATATTTTATTAATATATATTATAGAATTAAAAATTTAAAAGGGAGTAAAGTTTTTACATCAAAGGTGGGAGAACATTATTTCTTGGATAGGAAAGTAGGAAAAATAAGAGTAGTATTTGGATTAGGGGAAAATAAAAACCCTGAAAATTAGGGAGAAGAAATAAGAAAAAAGAGAAATGGTAAAAAAGGAGAAAAAAATAAAGGAAATACAAATAAAAATATTGTTGGACTTCAATCTAGTCTTCGCTGATCTTCAATAGTTTTTGCTATATGTATAGAAAGTAATTCACTCTCCTGTTTGTGTCTTCTTTAATTATAGTTAATTCTTTTTATGTGATAATTTCTATTTTCCATTGTCTCAGATACTCTTTTACCAGGTTCCAGTTTGTATGTTTTATCGGTGTTCCTTGATTTGACGTGAACCAGTATGTTAATTCGTCCATATTCATTATCTCTAAGATTTTATTTTGACAGTCTTCTCTTTGGGGTATTTCTTTCATTCGCCACTTCTTAGCATAAGCAATTCTAGCCGCAGTGGTAAAGTAATTAAATAGTTCTTCTTTATTTTTCTCACCTTCAAAGTCTAACATGCCTAGTAGAAAAAATTCTGGCTCTTTTTAAATTTGTACTTTTAGGATCTTTTGGATGTCACTATGAATAATATTCCAAAATTCCTTAGCTTTTGGGCAAGTCCACCAGGTGTGGAAGAAAGTACCTATTTGGTGATTATATTTCCAGCATTTATTTGATGTATTTTTATTGCATTTTGAGTTATGTACCATCTGTGTGCCATTTTAAGTAGGTTTTCTTTGAGATCATATGAATAGGTGTATTTAATCTTTTGGTTCCAAATATTCTCCAATTGGTTTAATTCGATTTGGTGACCCATGTTTTGTGCCCATTTTATCGTAGATTCTTTCATTTGTTCTGTTTCTGTCACCCACTCTAACATTTTTTCATATAATTTTGTGATTAATTTATTTTCTGTCTTCATAATAATATCACAGAAATCCTCTGTATTGGTAAAGTCTATCACTTTGTCTTTCTTAAAGCAGTCCTTCATTTTTCTATAATTGAGCCATGATAAGTTCTTAAAGTCTTTTTTACTACTTCTTCTTCTTTTAGCTCATATTTACCTCTTTGCTTCTTTAAAATGTCTCTGTAGGTAGGCCAGGTTTGCCAGCCTAGCTTTCTCATGTGAAAGCTAGAGGTGACAGCCAAAGTGGGGTTTTTTTTGTCCTGTCAGGAGCAACCATTCCTGTTGTGAGAGAATTGGCCGTCTGCAAGGACGCCTGGATGATTTTTTATGTTTTACCATCCTTGTGGGAGGCTTCTCTCATGTCCTTGCATGAGGAGCTGGAGCTAATAGAGGGAGCTCATCCGCCTCTCCCCGGATTCGAACCTGCGACCTGTCGGTCTTCTGCTTTAACCCACTGCGCCACCGTATTACTACATAAGATCCAGATAAGGATCTTTGGTATCAAAATTCACAAAGAGCAAATGCCACAGATGGTCCTACTGCCAGAAAGGAAAAGAGTTTTTTTTTTACTGTGACCCCACATTCCTCTATCATATATTTCCAACTTAACTTTTTAAAAAACAAAGTGGTGTATTTCTATATAATCTCTTTTTATATATTTCCCATATATATAAATGATTATTAATATATATATATATATAGTCGTACTATAAATAGGCGTGCTAGCCTCTTCTTAGATCTGCACCTTCTATTGTCAACAAGTTACTTTTTTAAGGGTAGTCCATTGCTTTATACGGTGAGGGTGCTAGCTTCATAGTAAGATCTTAAGTCGGAGAGGCCAAAACCTCCCCTTTTCTTGTCATCAATCAAGGTAAGATGTTTTATCCTTGTTTTGTTTTTTTTGCCCTGCCAGATAAATTTTAAAAGATCTCTGTTCCATGTATTAAAAATACTTAAGTTTTTAATAATTGGTAGGGATTGGAATAAAAATAATATTTTTGGCAAAATGTTCATTTTAATCACTGAAATTCGGCCTAATAGAAATAGTTTCAAATTTGTCCAGTTATCCAAGTCTTTCTTAATTTCTTTCCATTTCTGGTCATAATTGTTTTTCATTAATTGGTAGGTTTTGGCAGTCAATATTAGGCCCAAATATTTAATTTTTTCCATTATCTGGAATTCTGTTTGTTTGGAAAGAATGTCTTTTTTACTTGCGACATGTTTTTAGTTAATATCGGTTTTTTTCTTGTTTATCTTCAAATCTGCTACCTTTCCATATTCTTCAATTTTGTCTAACCATTTTGAAATGGTTTCTGTTGGATTGTTGATAATACAGATTGTATCATCTGCAAAGGCTCTTATCTTGTACTTTTCTTTATTTATTTTGATTCCTCTTAGGTTTGTGTCTTCCCTTACACTGTTTAATAACTTTTCTAAAGCTAACATAAATAATATAAATAAGGTGACAGGGGACATCCCTATCTTGTGCCTTTGCTGATTTTGAGGGGTCTGGATTCTTGTGAGTTGTTAATCTAGCTTCTTGATTATCGTAGATTGCATTGATAGCATTTGTAAATTGATAGCTGAACTCTAATTATTTTATTAACAATTTAAGAAAATCCTATTTGAGATTATTGAATGCCTTTTCTGCGTCAAGGCTTAGAAGGGCTAATTCATCTTGGTTATTTTTTTCATAGAATTCTATTGTGCTTAAAATAATTCTCACATTATCCTTAATTTGCCTGTTAGGGAGGAATCCTGTCTGTTCCTCTTTGATCCAGTTTTTCAGGAATAATTTGAGTCTTTCTGCAAGTATGCTAGCAAAAATCTTATAGTCGACATTAAGGAGAGAAATGACTCTATAGTTTTTTACATCCCTTTGATCTTGATTTTCTTTACCCAACATGGTTATGTATACTGTTTTCCATGAGTTGGGGAGTTTTTGTTGGTCATTCAATATTCCATTCATTATATTTATGAGGTATGGTGAAATTTCATCTATCATCACCTTATAATATGATGCTGAAAAACCACCAGGACCCGGGGCTTTATTCCTGTCCATTCTTTTTATAGCTCTCCTAACTTCTTCTGTTATCTCTTTGTTTAAAACTAGTCTTTGTTGGTCAGGTTTTTTTTGTAATTTCTGTTTATTTAGGAAGGACATGATATCTTCTTTTCTTATCTTTGGCATATAGCTTTTGGAAGTATTTGTGAAATTGCTTTGTTATATCTTGATTATTTCAAAATAATTTTCCTTCGATTACTATTTCTGTTATTGTTTGTGTCTGGTTTTTTTTTTTTTTTGGCCGGATTTTCCTTGCAAGCCACCTTTCCAGTTTATTTGCATGCTGGAAGTCTCTTTGTTTAATAAATTTCAACTGTTTGGCCAGATTTTCTGTTTCTAACTGTTCTCTCTGAGTGGTCCAAAATTTCAATTCTTGTTTTAATTTTTCTTCTAGGTTTGCTATCTGTTGTGAGATTTTTCTTAGTTTTTGTGATTTGATTTTGAATTTTTGTGAACTTTGTTGGATTAGGTACCCACACATCACTGCTTTGCTTGCATCCCAGACTGTTTGCAAAGGAATCTCTTGTGATAAGTTCAGTTTAAAATACTCTTTTAATAGTTCTTTATTTTTTTATTTATGTTCTTTTCAGTTTTTAGAAGATTATAATTTAATCTCCATCTGGGCTTTTTCTTTGTTTCATTTATAGTAAATTCAATTGGGCAATGATCTGATTGTATTCTTGGTAGGATGTTAATCTTAGCTATTTTTGTGGCTATAGTATTTGAGACCCAGACAATATCAATCCTAGACCAGGATTGGTGTCTATCTGAGTAGAATATGAAGTCTTTTTTTTCATTTGGGTGTGACTTTCTCCATATGTCATTCAAGTTAGTTTAAAATTTAAAAACATAGTCTAGTTTAAAATTTTAAAACATTTTGGGAAGTTGGCTCACCTTACTATCATGTTTATTTGTTTTATTTGTTTTATCTAATTTTGTGTCAATTACTCAATTGAAATCCCCCACAATAATTAGGTTATCAAATTCTTGATTTGAAATATTTTCCTTTAGTTCTTTAATGAATTTTGTTTTAGGACTGTTAGGAGCATAAATACTACAAAAAAGTATTTTCTGGCCACTTTGTTTTATATTTATTCCAATCATTCTTCCTTCCAAATCTTTAAAGGTAAGGCTGGATTCTAACTTTGGGTTAACATATATCACCACCCCTTTCTTCTTTTCATTCACAGAAGAATAGTATTCCTTCCTTATATTTAATTGATTAAGTGTGATGATTGTTTTTGGTTTATGTGTGTTTCTTGAAGTGCTACTAGGTCATATTTCCCTTTTTTATCAGATTAAACACCTTTTTTCCATTTAGGGAGAGTTCAGGCCGTTGATATTATTACTCGAACATTTTAACTGTGTCATTGATCTTTATTTATGGAGTATCATCTACAGTACCTAAGTCTAGTTGGGGGATGTCGCTAGAGTTGGAGACAGAAATCTTGCTCTCTTGGCTTCTCGGTTACTTTCATCGTCAGGTGACTTGTCTCTTGGCAAATCTCTCATTAATCTTATGGAAATCCTTATCTTTTTCCTCGGAAGTTATCCAAATTTTTTTGTCTTGTATGAAATCATCATTCCTTCAGTTCTTTCCTATCTGAAGCATATTTGGTTTTTCTTTAGTTCATCTGCCAGGAACATGTATTTCTTTCTTTTGATTAGGATACTGGTAGGGTGTTCTTTCAGGATCAGTATTCTTTTCCCTTTGTAGTATTGAGGGTTTTTATTATTTTCCCTCAGATCTTTTCCCTTAAGTTTTTTAAGAATGGGGGCCTTTTTGTCTTGGCTTGGCTTGCACTGAAAATGAAACTGACTTTGATAGGCTTCTGAGCATTACAGAATTCAAACAAAAAAGTTTTCAGTAAGTTTTGATTCTTACGTTTTTGCTTGGGTCCCTCCCCCCAGTGTTTCTTAATATCTATTTGTATATACAAAACTTACAAAGTAGATACTACTTACTAATTAATAACCAAGTGTTGCACACCCTTAGTAAATACTGTGTAAATGTCTAAAACAGTCAATAGGTGATATTCAGAAAACTGTGCATGTTGCCAAATACTTCAGGACCTCAACATGGAACTACGGGGATCCCATTTGGGGTTGGGAACTATACTTTAAGAAGCAGCTCTGTGCAGTACTATTGCCCTTTTAAAAAACAGAACCATAGGATGTTTTCCCCATCTCCATTCTCCAGCTATAAGAGTGTGTATTTTTCAGGAATTTAAAAGCTTCTCAGTGGAAACTACCTGATTAATTGATATGTCTTTCTATGAGGGCACAGTGGATTAAAGCTGACAAACTCAGAAAAGGAGCCAGATCAATGCATTTTGCTGCCTGGCACAAAGTTAAAAAAATGTACTCTCCTTCTCAGTATCAGAGCACATTGAACCCTCAACCAGTTGGGGCATTTTGTCACCTGAAGCTGAGAACTCTCAAATGCCTCTCCTCCTTTCTGGCCATAAAAATAAAACTGTAACAAATGAAACAACAGTTTGCTACCTTCGTGTGACACTGAGGTCATCAACTTACTATGCCTAATAGTAGAACTTACAGCCACTATTAAAAACTTACAGTTCCTTAAGGCAGAGTAACCTTTGGTCATTTAATAGCACATTTTGACAGGGATATCAGGAAGTCTTGTGAGTGAAATGCCATAAAGTGAGAAAGATTAAGATGAGCTGCCAGTTCGGATCAACAGTACAGAGTCAAGACAGCAGGCTATGGCTGGGCTGATTCAGGTAATTCTTGTCCTTCAAACCTAGGAGCTATTCTAGTTTTGTATATGCAAGAAAATAATGTTTATTCTCTGGTATCTATGATTGTGACTTGGGAACAATGGTACCTGCCTCACTGGAGTTCTTGCCATGGAGCTTCAAGAGCACTAAGATCTTCATCTGGAGGTGCTGCATTCGGGCAATGTATTAATAACAGCATCCGCAGTTCAGTGACTCATGCCTAGGCTGGGGAGGAATTAAAGACAAGCAGTTGGAAAAGACACTCATTGCCTTTAAAAAATGCCTTCATACTTTCCCATTAAATCTGGACCATGTAAAAAGGAAAATCACAAAAGACTTTTGAATGGAGAATCAAGCCCTGCTTACCTGTATTGAGTACTGGGGTGATATGGGGAATTAAGGGATCCAAATTGAAAGCCAACAGAGTGTCTAGGGCAGATTCATCAGTGTAAATCCAAATGCAACTTTTTTTGGGGAAAAAAAGATAATTCTCACCTTTGCCAAATTTAATATATCCCCTCCTTCCCTCCTTCCTTTCTCCCCTTCTCTCTCAGGACAAGTTTGGTTCAGGTTTCAATGTATTACTGCATATTTTAAACTTTTGGAATTGAAAGCTGGGTTTCATACTGGTCTTTATGAAATTATATTTTATATTATTTATTTTGTTCTTGGGTTCACTTCTAGAAACTATTTGGCTGAAGGTAAATTTTATATACATGCATGCATCCCCTTAGATATTATCCCACAATGCCTGGTTGCTAGATAAACCTGAATTTCCGAAGGCCATTCATAGCAAATATATCTAGAGTTGAATTTGAATTTGGCTCTTGTTTTAAAATCGGGCCCACTGGAGCATGGGTAGTACGCCCACTTCCCTCATAGCAACTTTTGACAGCAGTAGAACAAGAAGATTGAGACTCTTCATTGCAGCTTTAGATCTGGTAACCATCAAGTACTCATCTGAACATTTCTATTCTTGAAATGTTGACACACCAAAACAACTTCTTTATGTGAATATGTGACCCTGGAGATGATACTGGGTTTCATTTCTCTGCCAATCTGGTTAGCAGTGGAGATGATTGGGGGTGGGGGGGAATAAATGTGTTTCCCCCACTTTATGGGACTCATTAAGGTTTGGAGACTTCAGGTAGTGTACAGTACAATGGCCAGACTCCAATAACAATTGATTATTTCCAGAAATACATTGTAACAGTATTTTGCCAGCATACCCTCCACCATTTCATAGATGAAAACCAAGGCACATTCCTAAGCACCATTACAGTGAGGTCAAGATTGCCACTGTGGTTTTAACTGAGTATAAACCACGTCTGCATTTTGAACCCATTTTGCAACAACAACAACAACAACAACAAATCTTTATTTATATCCCTCTTTTCTCCCTCACGGGACTCAAAGCATCTTACATTTGAAGTAAGATGGGGATAAAGGGGGAAGGTGGGTGGGAGGAGATTAAATCAGAGAGATTTAAGAAGGAAATGAAGTGGGATATCAGAGGAGTAATTGGAACTGTTCCTGCCAAATCCAGACAGTTGAAGGATATGGCTAAACTCTGCTCCGAAAATGGGGATAGGCTTGGGAGAGCACCCCCTACTCAAGAGATGAACTAAAAATGTGGAGGGTAAATCCACTAGTGCCACTTGATAGGTTGATTTTCAGCCTTAGCTTCATATATTCATTACAGGAATAATTATATTGGGCTGTTTTACATGGTTGTAAAGACTGCGGTGAGAGTCTATGTTACAGGAACAGATCACCTGTGAACCAAAGGTGGTCTGCAGATGGCTACTGTCTTGGTGCCATACTTTGAGCACTCTGAAATGCAATCTAACAGATAAGCAATACAATTATAAATTACGCTTATATATTTGAGAATGAGGTCCTAATACTGGTTATATTGTACCTCGTATACTTTTCAGCAAATGCTTTTTGAAATGTGCATTTGGCTTGTGGGCTTCCGCCCAGTCTGGTTGCTCCGAACATCCTAGCAGCATAGTTAATTTAGACATAACATGAATAGAGCTGAATGTTGATACAGGATAATGGTCTCCTGCTGCTGCTACACTAAGCCAAGACATTTGCCTTTGACGCAGAAGACATAAGGCCTTGTGACAATGTCCTTTTGCATCTATGTCATCAATTTCGATCTTTTATTTTGAGAAGCAGAGTGGCAGCTGTGCAGAGAGTTTCTTGAAATGTCTCATTTTCACTTCCTGATAACGGGTATGGCCATATTGAAGAATCCAGCAGCATTTTCCTTTGATGATAGTTTAAACAGAGCTCCATGGATTCTGCACTATTTGACTTGTCAGAGAAGGGTGTTCAGACCTGGGAACTTGTTTTCACTGCTACTCCCTACCTTAACTTTGAGTTTTACTTTAGCCAGTGCCAAACACTTCCTCTGCAAATGGGAATAATTTAAATCAGGCTTAAATGTTACTAGTAGCAGATGTGTTGGTAGACATTATGGAAGGCTGGCTGTACACGCATACACACACCCCAGATACTCCTGTAAGAGTGCAAAATCTTGTATATTTCTGGGATCAATATTTCCCCAACAACAGCTCCGGAAACGTGCAAAGTGACCCAATTACACAGAATATGAACTAAGTGTTTTCCAGATAGGAATTCAACAGAAAGATGCTCATGGTCACAGAAGTGGAATGAAACGTCAATGCCTAGTTCATATGCTGCTGCTTCCTGATGAAAAACAAGTGCAGTTTGTTGAATAGAAATGGCTTGAAACGAGGGGCCAGTAAACTTCTAGCTAGTGTATTTATAAATACTATTCACAGAAAATAAAGGAAGAGAGGCGAAGGAGGGAGATCATTAAGCAAGGAAGAAGAAGATACGAGGAGGTGTGTTGTCGAAGGCTTTCATGGCTAGAATCACTGGGTTGCTGTAAGTTTTTTGGGTTGTATGGCCATGTTCCAGAAGTACTCTCCCTTGATGTTTCACCTGCATCTATGTCAGGCATCCTCAGAGGTTGTGAGGTCTGACCTCTGTTGTGTGAGCCTCCACCACACTCTGGGACAGAGAGTTCCACTGCTGAATGTCTTCCTAATGTTCAGCAGTGGAACTACAACTACATTTTGAAGTGTGGAATGCTCTCTTTTTCCAAGGTGCTACATCCCTGTATTTCTTTTGCCTCCGTTCCGTTTCTCTCCAACAATCAGCCAATATTTCAGGCCATATTGAACATACTTAGAACTCATCAGTGTGGTGTTTGTTTCTCTTGACCTACTGATATCTCCCACTGGCATGTGGGCAGTGACATTTTGATTACATAAAGGTCCATACTTGGAGAAGGAGTTTGTAATTAATGTACATGTTTCTATTTGAAATGGGTATATTTATGAATATTTAGTTTTATGATAAATCATCACAGCATAAAGTTCCTTTGACTGTGGTATGTGCTAGTCCATTGGTTCCTGTGATAATTAATATTATAATTAATAATTATCTCCCCCCCTCCTCCCCAGAATTGATAATGTGGCTTAGATGAAACACTTAAACTGTAGAATTAAACATTTAAACGGTTTTAATTAACGTGACAGCTCATTCATACATGCGAGTAATCACTTGGTGTTACTACCTGTGAGTCGTGAGTTTGCACATTTGAACTGGTACTTAGTTACAGCTGGGCATGCACAGAATATAATTTCTTTTCTTTCTGCAATATTTAAGAGACTGAGCATGGTTGTGTCAGTTATAAATTGAGGACTAGATAACACTAGCTGAAATGTACAGAGTGTTACAGACAGGGTTAGATCAACATGCAGGACCCTTTGGCCCACAGAAGCCCAGATGGTGATAGTTAATAAGTAGTAGAAAACAAGTCCAGATCAGCCCCTCTGCAGTCACTGGCTCGCTGAGCTTCTGTCCTTTCTGTCTTACTCTTATATTTTTAAAATCAGTAAGCCAAGTATATAGCTGGTTACAGATGCTCATTTTATTACTTTGTACAGTCAGTCCTTTATATTAGCAGATTCACTTTTGCAGATTTGATTATTTGTGGATTTCACTAATATTTTCCCTTTTGAGTAGGACCTCTTTTGATAAGACATTATTTATTCAGAAATTGTGTCTCATTACTCCCAAATAAACGTTTTGTATGTTTTACATGGGAACCCCCAACTAGACCATATTAAACCACTGCTCAGTGGCAATGTCTTTGGCCAATCATTATACTGTCAAACCTTTTAGGAAATTATTTGCTTATAATCTATACTTATTAATCTTGGCATCTCTCATAGATGTCTCAGTTCAGGTCTGTTGCAAGGATAATAAAAAATCAAAGAGGAATTACGATTATCAAAGTAGCTGTTGGTAATAAGGTTCTGAGATGTCTAAAATGAAGTTGAGGTAGAAATAGTGCTAGGAGGTACCAGGGCGATTTGGGAAATCTGGTGATGGATTGCACATCATTTGCAATAGCTCTCTAGCTGCTTTGCCAGCATAGAAAAAGGGTTTTTAAAATTCCAGCAGCTGAAAGCCTGCCATCAGTCAGTCAGTAGAACACTGCCACCCACCCACTTGGCTTGCGCTGGAGTAGAAATGACGAGCATAAGTCACAATCGGTTTGTTTGTGCAAAAATTGTGGAGTTGAAGTGCCAGCCAATGCCTGACTTACTGTGTGTGTACTTGTATCAGTATTTACAAGAACATCTGTGTACACTCTGGCTTCAGCATGCTCACTTCGAACTGAGCCGAAATAACATTTCAATAATGGTTTCCCCAGTTGGGCAGGTTGAAGAGAGAAGGACATGGGGGATGGTTGCATCCAGTTGTGGCTTCTTGTTAGTTTGCAAGACTGCTGTTGGAATCACTCACGTGTTTCTATATATAGGCTGAGGAATATCTAGTATTATGGCTATTATTTGCTGTTGTAAAGGATAATCGGGTCTTCCAAAAAAAATATTGCATAATATCTTGACTTCTAGGATTTCAGCCAACCATGTTCTCTAGAATTCTCCATTCGGTGTCCCACTTGTAATTTTAGATTATTTTCCTCCAACTGATGCTCAACATGTTGTGGTTACAGAGAATTCTTAGTTTTCATAGGGCAGTTTTTGCCCTAGATTTTTTTAAAAAATAAATGTTCACCTGAAAACCTCGGGTTCATCTGGCTATTTTAACACTTTCCTCAAAAAATGAATACATTTTGGTCATTTTCTTTTAACACTAACCATCAGAAGTCACTGTTAGAGAAAGTGATAGTTGTTACCAATTCTGGCATCTCACCAAACCATTTCTGGAGAAGAGTGCATGACTGTTGGACCAGTTTATAATCTATACCAGGTGTTGATAATCTTCGATCCTCCAGATATTTTGGTCTACAACTACATACCATTGGTGTTGACCAAGATGGGCAAAGTGTGACCCTTGGGATCCAAAGTGTTTTCCCCAGCTACCCTGGACCAATTTTTAAAAACTACACTATTTTGCTCCGCAATGGGCCAAATGGGTGATTTACTTTCCCCACTGCCAGAGTCCTCCATCTCTCGCCCCCCACCCAATTCCTCCCCACAACCAAATGAAAATCAGTCAAAATGATGGGAGGGACTGGAAGCGATGCAAAGTTAATATGTTGTCATGCTGCCCACTATGGTATGTGTATGGAGGAGTGGTCTCCATTCCCTCAGCATTTGCTCTTTTTTAGTCTTGACAGAGCAGATTTATCAGGGCATGAAAAAGCATGCAAGCTTTACCTGAAGAGGCAAATGAACACCCATTGTTTGCCTTCATAAATATCTTCTGGGAGCACCAAATTGTCAACAATGCATTGACAAAGTAGCATACCAAATAAATACCAGCAGTATTAGACATATTAACTAGTGCACTGCTGTCCAAAGTTCTGGTTCTAGGCACTAATGATGGTTGCCCGTTGGTTTTTGGCAAGATCAATTCGGGGGGTTGAGAGTTGTTCGTTGATGCCAGTGGGTGCTTTGGTCAGATGTTTCACCAGATCATTTCTGATGGCAAAGCCAACTCCGTGCATTCTTTGGTCTTCTTCAAGCAGTCCCTTCCAGAAGAAAGTGTAGCCTCCTTTTTCTTCCTTCAGCTGTCCCTCTCCTGCTCTCCGGGTCTCCTGAAGGGCTGCTATGTCGATGTTAAAGCGTCCCAGCTCCCTTGCAATGATGGCAGTTCTGCATTCGGGGCGTTCACTGCCACTGTTGTCCATCAGAGTCCGTACGTTCCACGTACCAAAGTTCATTTCTCTGTTTTGGCCGCAGGGTGGTGACTCCACTGGACACAGCAGTCCAGTCAAGGATAAGAAAGGCAGACTATGTTTAGGGCACCTTTTCTAGCCCCCTCCCTGTGTGGGGTGAGCAGAGTGGGTCCTCAAAAGGGCTGCTCAGTCGTGGATACAGCTGCTGAACTACTCAACTGCCTCAGACCTTGAGGTAGAACGACTGAGTCCGTACCCACTGCCCATGTGCCAGTCTGTGACTAGGGGCTTCCAGATTTCACAGTCCTGCCCCCATCGCCACTCGCTGATCGCCATGGGACTTTGGTTGGTTTGTTTTTATTTTCTTTGGAAGACCCCTGTGCGTGGGTTTTTTTTAATGTGTGGAGGTCAGTGCACAACTGATCAACACACAGTCTTCACAAAGTGAGGTTCCACTGGTGGCAGGCCCGTAGCCAGGGTTTCGTTTCGGGGGGGGGGGCTGAGTTTCGGTGGGGGGGGGGGGGCTGAGTCTGAGTGAAAGAGGGTTTAGCCTAGCAAACCTTTTGTATCATTACCTCAATACCCCCATGCATATGGGATATATTGAGTATGGTGATCAGATCATGATATGAATAAACATAACAGTTTAAATAATGCCTCAGTAAGGCCTTTTCGCGAACCACCATGAGAATTTCGGGGGGGGGGGGGGGCTGAAGCCCCTCAAGCCCCTCCCCTGGCTACATGCCTGTCTGGTGGTGTAGTTTAACACAATGACCGTGGCTTCTCAATCTTCCGCCTTCACAGTCATTGTAACATGTACCATGTTATCCTCCGCCTGCTCTGCCGTTGAGGTCTTTGAGTCTTTGGACTGTGCTTGGTCCAGAACCTCCCCTGCAGCCACTCCTGGGAATGCACGACTCCAGTGGTTGTGCCTACAGGTTCATCGGAACATGCAAGCCCTCTCACCACGTCAAGGTGACAGTCCATCGAGGGGGACCAGGTTCTAGGACCAGGCCTTTGGACAGCAGGCATGACAGCACTTTGGTGGTTGAACTGGACTGGAAATGGTTATATGGCTGATAATAATGTTTTAAATTGTTTTTAACTTACTGTTTTATTTACTGTTTTAAATTGTTGTTATATCTTTTATAATTGTTTTGTACATTGTGGGATCGAATTGTTGCCATGTAAGCTGCTCTGAGTCTGTCCTCAGGGGTTGAGAAGGGTGGGGTAGAAATTTTGGAAATAAGTAAATAAATGCATTATTTTCTCTTTCACAGTTCCTATTTGTTATGGGATGCTGAGTGCAAGGAACAACACAGGAGAGTTTATGGTTTTCTCTGTGTGTGAATAAGAACGTGTGTGAGAGATCTACTGTAGAGTAGAAGGGAAAATAAACAGGGAGAGTTTAGCTTGTTGCTGGCATGGGGTTTCTTCTCAACAAACATGTCAAATTGTTTAGACTTATGCTATGAATTAAATCAATTCAGTTCAACAACATTACCAAAGCATGGACAACAGATTTCACCTTGTTTTTAGTGAAATGTGAATTACACGTGCTATGAAATTACAAGAGTACAGTCAGAAAGAATAATTGTGATGTTGGCCATTTCCTCTCTCAACATGGAGTGGCAACTGCAGTAAACTGTGGTGAGAAACATAGTGGATTTCAGTCCATTGGTTTCAATGGATCTCACTTCTAGGTCAATGGGAATAAGACTGCAGACTAAAGATACATCTAAACTTCACAATTAATGCTGTCTGATACAACTTTAACTTCCATAGCCCAATGATATGGAATCCTGGAGTTGTAAGTTACAAGGTTTTTAGTCTTCTCCGCCAAAGAGTGCCAGTACCTCATCAAATTAAAACTCTCATGATTCCATTACATTAAGCCACAGCGGTTAACATAGTGTCAAACAGCATTAATTCTATAGTGTAGATCAGTGGTTCTCAACCTGTGGGTCCCCAGATGTTTTGGCCTTCAACTCCCAGAAATCTTAAGGGCTGGTAAACTGGTTGGGATTTCTGGGAGTTGTAGGTCAAAACACCTGGGGACCCACAGGTTGAGCACCACTAGTGTAGGTAAAGGTAAAGGTAGTCCCCTGACATTAAGTCCAGTCATGTCTGACTCTGGGGTGTGGTGCTCATCTCCATTTCTAAGCCAAAGAGCCAGCGTTGTCCGTAGACACCTCCAAGGTCATGTGACCGGCATGACTGCATGGAGCGCCGTTACCTTCCCACTGGAGCGGTACCTATTGATCTACTCACATTTGCATGTTTTCGAACTGACAGAAGCTAGGGCTGACAGCGGAAGCTCACGCCGCTCCCCGGAATCGAACCTGCAACCTTTCGATCAACAAGCTCAGCAGCTCAGTGCTTTAACCCACTGCACCACCGGGGGCTAGTGTAGATGCGCCCTTAATTTCTATTGCAATCACCATGGCATAAGTTAATCATGGCAAAATTTTCTTCCTGATCTTAATGGAATCAAAGAATAACTCACAGGTCTGGATCAAATTCACTTGTCTGCCCTAGCCAAAATGTTGGTTGGCTTTTCCTAGTTGCTCAACCACATATGGAAACAAAGGAATGCTAGCATAGCATACCACGCTGGAAATCCAGAATGAGTAGTCTTCCATTGTGCTGGTAGAAGACGTGCTCTTTGTGGTAGATGCTGTGGTGTGCAAGGATGGCATGACAGTATGGACAGGAATAGGTTTTCGGCATTTTCTGCAAATGTAGCTACTCACCTGCGTAAGACCGTCAAGATTTAGCCAGATGACTGATTAAATTAAACACTTTGCTGTCTGGCATATAACTCTGTTACCCACGGATGGTACAGCTAGTCATTTTAAAATGTACAAACACAAGGAATCTATTATTGGCATTTTTCTCTGACGTTCAGCCTGAATTATAAGTGTTGCTGGCCGTATAAGGTTCCCAGCATAAATTTAAATCTGTTATCTTTTAGGCGATGGCAACTAGCTGCAATCTCAGTAGCATACGGCATGGGGAGGTGGTGGGAGATTTTCTTGGCTCTGTTGTGTGAGAGAGAAATTTTATTTAAAAAAGCCCACTATGCTGACTCACTAAGACAAACAACTTACTATGGAATACATTCAGGGCTTAGCAAAGAAGCAGCTGATACTGAGTCAGTGACTGACTAGTGTCTCCTCCATTCCCCTCCCCAGAGGAAAGATTCTGTTTAATGTAATGAAGTAATCACAAGTAATTAATCTGGATACACCCTTTTTATACTCATTTCAGTAATTATTGCAGACTGTAAAAATGAACAAATAATTCATAGGCACACAAATAATTTGTTGGCAATTTGTAGACTCTTCTCCAGTGATCGGAAGCTTCATTTGGGGACATGTTTGTTCTGTGCTTGTGTATGTGTGGGAAAAGAGGGATATTCTCAATTGGCTCATCCAAGCAGAAGCTGCAGGAACTTACAGAACTGATACTAACGTTAATGGGGAATCCAAATTGGAACTGTTTCCGGTAATATCTGGTTTGCTCTTAGCTCTGACATCATCTGGGATTGCAAAACTCCAGTTACATTTTTAATGAAACTCTCTTTCCTGTACTTTCGTGTACGATAACTGAATAATGGAGATACTTGGCATCTGACCTTTTTCTATGAGCTTGTGCCATGATACATTTGTAGCTCAGAATAAAGAATGAAGGCAGATTTCTTCCTTGCCATTTGAAATGAATAGGGTGCCCCTCTTTTCAAATGTTACTGTACTTTATCATGAAAGCAAACCAGAAACATATATTCTTCAGTCATAAATAAAGGTTGCATGTTTTTTTCACACACTTAACAATGTGTAAATCCTACCAAACTCAATAACACTCACCATTGAGTATATATATGTATATATATGACTGTATCATTATTGTTAAGTGCTGTCCTGTTGATTTTGACTTATGGCAATCCTATGAATGAGAGACCTCTACAGCCCTATTTAGGTTTTGCAGATTCAGGAGTGAGGCTTCCTTGACTGATTCCATCCAAATGGAATATACTTTCCCACTTTTTCTACTGTCTTCTATTACTAAGCATCGCTGCCCTTTTCTAGTGAATCATAGTTTGCCTTGGTATCTCCAAGGTATGACTTGCTCAGTTTAGCCATCTTGGATTTTAGGAGGATTTCAGGTTTGATTTGCTTTAGGACCCATTCATTTGTCTTTTTAGCAGTCCACTGTATCTGTAGAGCTCTTCTCCAGCACCACATCTCAAATGAGTTGTTTTTCTTCCAATCAACTTCCTTCACTGTCCAATTTTCACAAAGTTTTGATTGTATCATACCTCTCTGACAGTGGCAATATGCATAATTTACCTTTCAATACAGTGATTCTCAACCTTTAATACAGTTCCCCATGTTGTGGTAATCCCCAACCATAAAATTATTTTTGTTGCTTCTTCATAACATCATTCCTTAGGATTGTCCACATCTGTGTGACGATGTTTTTCTTCAGACTACAGGCTGTCCCTGAGTTAAAAATGACTCCTAATTAAGAACAGGGCTGAGACAACGGGGAGGGAGAGGAATCTATCCTTCATAAGGGAAGTTCACTTCTGAAAGGGTTATCAAGGGGAAAGTGTCTCCACTGAAGCTTTATCTCCAATCCTTGTTTCCATTTCCCCTCCAAAAAAATCCAATTCTTACAGGGATGGAAAGTTAGGTGACATCTTCTAAACAGGGGCAAATTCAGCAAAACAAACACCACAGTTATACTTAGAGAAATTCTGGCTTATATACAAATTCAGCTTAAGAACAAATCTACTGGACCTATCTTGTTTGTAACTTGGTGACTGCCTGCCTTTATTTCAGAAGAGGGGTGAATTTGCAAAGCCTTGAACAGGCATGTGGATGAGAGGTCTCTTCTTTAGAGGGAAGCTGCTCTGATGTGACTTCAAACCAAACCTGGCTTTTGGAAATTTTAGGACAAAACCATCAGAGGTTTTTTTGGCCAGATTTCTTTTTGGTATAAAGTTGTTATATTTCATATTTCCAGTGCTGCACTTTTGTTGTGCTATCTGTAAGCTGCTTTTGTTGTGCTATCTGTAAGCCAAAGTGGGGGGCACCTCCTTCCGCTATGTGTGCACCTCTGCCTCCAAGCACTTCCCTATGACTCCTTGCCACCCGGCCAGAGGAGGAGGAGGAGGAGGAGGAGGAGCCCCTCCGCATTGATCTGGAGAAGGAAAGTTAGGGAAGGTGGCAAAGCAGTGTGGGCACAGTTGCTGACTGGCTGTTTGGCTGGCAGAGGGGCCCCAGAAGCCATTCTGGGGAGGCGGAAGAGGTGGGGTCGAAGGAGGCGGAGGCGCAATCCCTCTCAAATCAACCGATCTATGTCCCCTAGGGGCCGCCACCCCCAGGTTGAGAACCACTATTCTAATAAGAACCTGCATGGTATAGTGTTTTGAATATTGGGCTAGAATCCTGGGAGACAAGAATTTAAATACATGCTCAGCCATGAAATATACTTGAGCAAGTTTCACTGGAAGGCAGTGGTAAAACTACTCTGAATAAACTTTGCCAAGAATACCCAATGACAGAGTCTCCATAAATCAAAGTTGAGTTGAAGCCACAAAACAGCAAAACAACAAATCTTAATAACATGAAATAGGTGGATATCCTGTTGCTGTCTTATACATATATACATTCCTGCATATGTGGTTGCATTTTGGAGAGGAGGAAACATAGCGTAATTAACATATTTTGTTTTTTATTGTCTTTGCGGGTTTCTCCATGTGTAACCATTTAATGGGAGCTTATCATGTTGTCAGCCCCAATTAAAGGAAAGCCCTTGGGGGGTACTGTGGTTTTTAACTTTGAATATGTTTTAGTGGATGTTAACTGATTTTTTTACAATACTGTTTATATTTAATTCTGTTATAATGTTTGCATATTTGTGTATTTTGAATTGTATGCTAATGCTTTTATGTTAAGCTGCTTTGAGTCTCCTGCTGGAGAGATAAAGCAAGGTATAAATCAATATAATAATAATAATAACAACAACAACGTGTCGGTAGATTTGCACTACATACGCATGAGGTAGCCACTTGGCCAATATTTAATGTTTTCTGTAACTTATACATTTTTCCCCAGAACTTCTATTTCTTTTATTGTGTGCACCTTTTCATGCTGGTTTCACTTGCTTCTCCCCCACCTCTAGTTTGTAAATAATCCTACTGTAGTAATCAGAGTCAATGTCAAAGCTTCCTACCATCCTACAATGCCAAGACTGGGGAGAAGACCATCTGCCATGCAATTGTAGCTCTAAATTTCCTGTAGCCCAACTGATTGCAAAAGAAAACTGAGTGTTGACATGACTACACATAGCATCTTTTTCTAGCACAGGTGTGTAAAAAAATATGCAGAGGAAAGATGCAGCAGGCGTAATCTAATCACCAGGCATCTGGGTTGACAAACATTCTGTTTGGATATGGTCAATAATTAAGCAGGATGTTGCTATGCTGTTTGCTCCGTAATAATATTCACACACTTTGGGGCAGTTTCTTTGCTTGATTCCAGAGATATATATGTTAGGGGCAAGGGAAACAGCATTCTCTTCCTTTAAGGCTCTAGATCTCACAACCATAAGAGCATAAGCTGACTTCTTTCCTAACACCTTAGGCCAAATAGAATTTTGGCATTAACCTACATCAGAGTTGAAAGGGCTATTGTTGGGTTTTTATTGATAATGATTTTATTGATTTATATTCCACAGTAGCTTAGGTGCCAGTTGATGTTCAGGTTAGATCTTTTGTAATGCTATTGACAAGAAATAGTCATTGTTTGCTTTCATTGGTATGAATTCACCCATTAGAAGATGCATAAGGATGTGGATGAACTACAACTCCCAAAATGATGGGTAAATCTCTCCCCCATAACTGCAAAGTTGTTCACATTGAGTATGTGAGCCAGGTTTGGCTAGATCCATCATGGGTAGGGGTAACATTACTCTTTGATTGTGGGTTAACTATAAGTCTCCACATTCAAGGTGAATTTCTTCCAAATGCCACCAGTCCTTAAAGTTGGTCATGGGTGGGGGGATTTTTTTAATTGTTATTTATAAATTTTCCTTTAACAGTGAAAGAGGGGGAACAATCATCCAGATAGAAAGGTTGGAAAGGATAGAGGCAAATAGGTCAGGTAGTGTGTAAGGGGAAGGGAGGTGGGTGGGGAGTGTGGGAAGGGGTGGGGTTGGGGAAGTTATAGAGGGTCAGGGGATGGGGGGGGGAGTGAAAGTGGGTATTTGATCTTCCGTTCAGTCCGCAGAGATATGATCATCAGATTGTATAGTTCTTCTTATGTTTGCTATATCCAGAGGTTTCCAGTTTATCTGTTTTTATTTATTCTGTTCCTCTAATATGTACGAAAGTTTGTCTAAGTCTCTACATTCTATTACTTTTTTGATCCATTCTTCGTTGGTTGGAATTTCTTTATTTTTCTATTTTTTGCGCGATTAATATTCTTGCCGCAGTGGATAGGTAAAGAAAATTTTTTTCTTCATTTTTCTTTAAGTCTAAGTCCATTATATTCAGCAAATAATATTCAGGTTTCATATCAAATTTTACCTTAACTATATTTTGTGTGTGTTTATGTACCTGCAACCAATTTTTTTTAGTCTTCTTGCATTCCCAAAATAGGTGATAGTAAGTTCCAGTCTCCTTTCCACACTTCCAACAAGTTCCATCACAATTTGTGTTAAATTTGGAGAGCTGCACAGGTGTTAAGTGCCATCGATAAAAGATTTTATGCCTATTTTCTATTATATTACTAGCGCTTGTATATTTTAGCTTAATTTTCTTTGTTCCATTTCTTGAAGCACACTCCTGTTTTTATGATCGGGATCATTTGGAATAGGAATATCATTTTAGGTAAAATATTCATTTTAATAACTGAGATTTTCCCTAATATGGATAGATTTAAATGCTTCCATTTTTTCAGTTTTTTTTGTAAGGTATCCCGTATTTTTTCGTAATTATCTTTGAACAGATGCCTGTTTGAGGTGGAAATTATAATGCCTAAGTATTTGACTTTTTTAGCTACTTCTATCCCTGAGTCTTTATGGATTTTGTCTTTCCCTTCCATTTTAACATTTTTAGTTAGCACTTTTGTTTTTTTCCTGTTTATTTTAAGACTTGCAAATCGTCCGAAGTTTTCTATTTTTGCTATCCATTTCTGAATACTTTGGACTGGGCTCTCCATTATGCATACCATGTCATCTGCAAATGCTAGTACCTTGTACTCTTCCGATCTTATTTTTAGGCCTCTTAATTCTTTATCTGTTCTTAGATCTTCCAATAGAGTTTCTAATACTAATATAAACAGTAAAGGGGATAAAGGGCAGCCCTGCCTTACCCCTCTCTGAATTTTGATTTTTTTCCATATGTATCCCATTAACTATTACCTTTGCTGATTGCCCGATGTATATGGCTCTTATGGCACTTAATATGGAGTGTCCGATATCCATTTATTTGAGGGTAGATGTTAAAAAATCCCAGTTTGTTTGATCGAATGGGTGGGGGGATTTTATGTACCAAGTTTGGTTCAGCTTTGCTGGTGGTGGAAATCACATGGTTCTCTTGATGTGGGAACCATCTTGGAAATCGCATGCTCACCCACTAAAATACATACGGACCCACGCATTCTCTTCGGTCATCTGGAGAGGCCCTGCTCGTGATCCCACCGGCATCGCAAGCGCGCTTGGTGGGGACGCGGGACAGGGCCTTTTCCGTAGTGGCCCCCCAACTCTGGAACACCCTCCCCAAAGACCTTAGACAGGCCCCTTCATTGGCTGTCTTCAGAAAGAACTTAAAAACCTGTTTTTTCCGATGCGCCTTCCCAGATTAGGAAATCTCCACTACCGAGTCCCACAAGCACTTTACCAGAACCAATGATTGCTACACACCGCACATCGCACTTGCCCTAGAAACCCTTTATAAACCTCCTGTCAAATCAGCACTTTTAATTCTTGTACTCAGCTTTTGGCCCGGCCAGTTTTATTGTGTTTTATTGTGCCTGTTGCTTACTTTGCTTTATTTTGTTTTTAATTGTTTGATTTGCTGATTGTATTGTTATGTTGTGTTGTTGAGGCCTTGGCCTGTGTAAGCCGCATTGAATCCTTTGGGAGATGCTAGCGGGGTACAAATAAAGTTTAATAATAATAATAATAATACATACATACATACATACATACAACATAAATACATATTTTCACTTTTATTATATACAGAAGATAGATTTCCCCAATAATGGGGCTCAGGGTGGCTTACAAATTATTTAAAAGCATTATAGATTCAAAACTATAAAAAAACTGTTTTAAAAGTATATAAACAAAAATTATTTCTAATTGGTTAATCAACAGTTAAAACCATTAAATTGTTTTTAGAAATATATATATTAATCAACAATAAAGCACAGCCCATCCTTGAGTTTTTGAAATTGATCTTTTAAAAGCTTTCTTTTATAAGCACTGTATATCTTAGTTCATCATGTAATGGTAAAATTCAAATTAAAACAAAGGAAATATATTTGTATAGATAGATAGATAGATAGATAGCTATAAAAGATGCACTAAGATGCATTTCGGAGCCAGTATGGTATAATGGTTTGAGTGAAGATCAGTGTTTGAATCCCCACTCAAAATGGAAACTCACTGGGTGAACTTGAGGAAGTTCCATTTTCTCAGCCTCAGAGACAGACATAGGCAACTCTTCTGACTGATTCTTATTAAGAAAACCCTGTGATAAGTTCACAAAAAATCAGAAATAACTCAACAGCTCACAACAAGAACATGCACTGGGTGCCTTTCTTGAATGGTGGAGGTAAAAAAGCTGGATGCAAATTTGATAAAATGAAATTAAGTTACCAGCTGAATGAGTTTAGTTACATGAAATAAATACTCATGTTAATAACTTCTACAGTTGATGTATTGGCAAAAGAGATTGACAGCACTCTGTAGTAATGACGTCCACCTCAACTCAATGGAATTATAATTAGACTGTAAACATACATAATTCTGCAAGGCTATATAGATTAATTGTACTTGGATTAAAAGCTGTCTAGATCACTAAATAACTTGCATCTCATTTGATTAAAATAGCAGGCCTATGTGAGTCAAGAGGCATCATTCTAAAGTAGAAACTGTCGGGCCAAATAATAATATCTTAGGGCTGAAAGGGACCACAAAAACCATCTAGTCCAACCCACAACTAAAATGCTTCTGAAAGATGCCCATTCAACCTTCTTTAAAGATCTCCAAGCAAGGAGAGTCCATCATGCTCAAGCATGTAGCCGGGGGGGGGGGGGGGGGGGGGCTTGAGGGGCTTCAGCCCCCCCCCCCAAATTCTCATGGTGGTTCACGAAAAGGCCTTACTGGTGCATTATTTAAACTGTTATGTTTATTCATATCATGATCTGATCACCATACTCAATATATCCCATATGCATGGGGGTATTGGGGTAATGATACAAAAGGTTTGCTAGGCTAGACCCTCTTTCACTCTTTCACTCAGCCCCCCCAAAACTCAGTCCCCCCCGAACCCCCCCCCCTGAAAAAAACTCAGCCCCCCCCCCCCCCCGAATTGAAATCCTGGCTATGGGCCTGCTCTGGGACAATATATCCTGCTACTGAACAGTTCTGACAGTAAATAAGTTTTTTTGTAATGTTTAGGTGGGAATTCTTTTTCTTGTAATTTAAACCACTTGGTTTGTATTCTTGTTTCTGCAGCAGCAGAAAAAAAAAGCTTGCTAGATCTTCTGTGTCACATCCATTCCAGTATTTCTAGATAAGTATCACATCACCTCTCTGTCTTCTCGTCTCCAGCTTCCTTGGATATTTCTCTTAAGGCTTTGCTTTCCAGACCTTTGATAATCTTGGCCACCTTTCTCTGGACACGTTCCAGCTTGTCAATATTCCTTTTGAATGGTGATGCCCAGAACTGGATACACCATTCCAGATGGGTTTGAACCAATGCAATATAGTATGGCACTACTGCTTCCCTTTAAAAAAAACTGATTGGCTTGCTAATGAATAAATGAAAGAATATATTTTAAAATTTATAATCGCATAGTTAAGTTTGTGGAGCTGGAGTCCTTCATTTCCTGCTCTTCACGGGAGACTCTGCAGCTCCTTCAAAATGTTACACGGAAGGTGAGAAAACCCAGGGGAATGGGGTGACGCATGCAGCAGGGAGGAAAGGGAGGGGCCTGAAAATGACTGAAGCACTTACTAAATGTTCAGTGTCCTATCCTGCAGGAGAGGAGATCACCTTCAAACTGCCTTGCACTAGTAAAACAATACAATACAAGTTCATGTGTGTTTTTGCATTGCAGTATCCTTGTTATATCCCATGTAGCTCTTGTGCCAGTCAGGTTCTGTCAGAATAAGGAAGAGTTTGGCACGAGTGAAGAGATGGGAGTTAATGAGGACCCTTTGTACTTTCCCAGCACCTGGGCACAACTATAAAGATGGAGAAACATTATACATCCTCAGATAAAATGACATGATGGACAGCCATTTTTAATGGAAAACAAAAAAATATCCGAGTCCTTCTGTTCTCAGCAATGTTCCTCAGACCCAATGAAGTATAAGATGCTTCTAACTTCACAAATAATCATAGAGTACCATTAGACTATACATAAAGCTGTGTTGGGGAACAGTACAGTTGCAGAGATCACTCAAATAGTCATAACTAAAGTGTCCCCTGTGATCTTGCAATGAGGAATCTTGGTTAAATAACCTTTTTCCTTATGCAACTGTTTGAGCTATGTCCACTGTTTAGAACACACTTAAATATGATGTTTGCAACAAGGTTTCAGAGAGATTTGCTATCAGTCTCTGCATGTAATTAAGCTCCCAGCATGTGCTGGTTTTGCCAGAGACATATATCGATGAATGCCAGACACTTGACTTTGACTGTTGATACTACTGGCTTAATACACACAGCCTGTTTCTCCTTTTCCAAAACGAGTCAGGGCTGCTGCATGAAAACTGTGGGAGCTTCTTTGGCAAATGATATGATGGTGGGTGATGGCACAGATGCCAGAGATGCTGTGGGGATGCACATTGCTGCATTACCATCCATTTGGGTTGACACTGCTTTAACAAGTTGAGTATCCCTTATCTGAAATGCTTGGGACCAGAAGTGTTTGGATTTTGGAATTATTTGGATTTTGGAATTCCTGTGCTTGCATATACCTACACAATGGGAGATGGGAAGCAAGTCTAAACATGACATTAATTAATGTTCCATATAAACCATATACATATAACCAGATGGTAATTTTATACACAATGTTTTAAAACATTTTGTGCATGAAACAAAGTTTGGCTCAAGGCTCTAAGACTATACTAAATAGACCTCCTTCACATCTTGAATGAATGACCTGCATGAGTTACTTCTGGGAACTTCTTTTTCCAAGAGCTGTTCTTACACTGCTTTTGTGAATATGGGTTGGTATTTATTGGAAGATGGTCTTCATGTGATATAGAGGTGAAGAGGTCTTGGAGTTACCAGTGTACTAGTTGTATCTGAATTGTTTTCTAATGAAATGCCAATTGTCAACTTCTTTGTGAGAATGTCTGTGTGCAATGGGTGCCAAATGTACATGTGTCAGGGCAGTGTGGTGGCACTGGATGGACTAACAGAGATGTAATTCTTCATTAAGTTTTTTTCTTGAAGAAATTTTCAAATGTTTTTGAATATTCTTTCAATCACTACTTGCTAAGCTTGTGTGGCTTTGCAAATCCTACAACACCAGGCATGAGAATTAACTGATTTTCCAGATGTTGTTAGACCAAGCTTCCAACATGCCTCACCACTGGCTTTTCTGAGATGTGTAACTCAATAACATCAGGAAAGCTGTATGACTTCTGTCTTTGTATATCATCATTCAGTGAAGGTGTGTGCGTGTGGAGGAGCATCTTTCCACTCTTGAACTCAACCAGCAAGATTGGGAGTAGTAGGCAAGCCAACTTTCAAAACAGGGTTTTGTTGCTGTAGTTTTGTTTGCTGCTGTTTATCTGTTAAGTTAGGAATTCTAACAGATGCGAAGGTATTCTGGATTTTCCTGGGGTACTACTTTAAAACTAAAACTTAATACTCAGGATCCTGTCCATGCTTCCACAGGCCTTCTCATGTTTATTAACTTAACTCTTGCAAGATCAGGATTAGCTTCCAGTTTATACCTGCAGCATTATGAGTTTGAGGCTGCTTCTACACAGTCGCACAATCCAGATCAGATTGTTTTCTTACCAGCCCAGTACAGAGATTTATTTACTAGACGTATCAGTCAGTCATCCATTTGCAGATTCAATAATTTATTGGAACTCTGGCTGGCATCTGCTACGAAGGGACAAATCTCTCCCCAAATTGGCAGTCTCTCTGAGCCCCCTTGGGGAGATAGGTGCGAGATATAAATAAAGTGTTATTAATATTATTATTACTGATGGATCTATGGACCATAATCAAAAATGTTGGTGCTTTTTTATCATCCTAATTGTTGCTTTCTGATGCAGGATTCCTGGGAATGTAGTTTAGGGCAGGAACTTTTGCATTCTTTGCCATAGGGCTCCTTGCCTTCCCAAACTACATTTCCCAGAATTTTGTGCTTTCTCAGTCTCTATCCCAGTTAACTCTGCTTTTTCCCTGCTGCTTCCCTCTCCTAATGGGAAGAGGCCATTAATTTAAAGAGGAAAGGCAGACTTTTTGGTTTCGCTTTGCTTCCTTGTGCTGAAAATGAAACTGACTTTGGAAGGTTTCGGAGATTTACAAAATGCAATCAAAGAAACACTGAGTAAGTTTCAATTCTTAAGTTTTTTGTGCAGGCCATGTCTGTGCATTGGCTATCATGTCGCAAGTACAAATTTGATACAACTTATGATGACTAACTGAAACACTGCACACCCCTAATGGATATAAATCCACTTCTTTGGATGTAGTACCACTCCGAAAGCTCAAACAAAAACAGCCCTAAAGTTACTGTCACATTTTCCTTTTCTTATGTCACTTCTTCCTTTTTATGCTGCAAGAAATTAACGTGGCTGATTTTTTTTTTTGAAAGCTAGCTATAAATTAACACAGCCCAGGTAATATTCATGCCATAGAACAACAACTCCAAGATTTCCTGCTTTTGGTTCCTACTTTCTTAACTTCCTAAACTTTGAATTGCTTTTGGGACTCTTCCAGTTGCTCACTGGCTGGCTTTTGGTCCTACTTGGATGGTATCGTATGCTTTAACCCCAAACTGCTTCAACCACTCTTCTGTTCTTTCAGTTTCTCTGTGTGTGACCCATGACTGGTCTGATTTCTCCTTTGTTTTGTGACCTAAAGGTGTACTCTTCTGGGAACTAGCTACCCTGAAACAGGACACCTCCTAACATGCAAACCTCTTCACAAGTTATTTTACTTTGTACTTTATTGTGTTATGTTAGCCTGCAGAAACTGAGTTAATGAGAAATCAACTGCTCAGTCTTAAGGCAAAACAATATCTGGCATTTGATTTATCCCTTTGGAAACTGGAAAAATGTGTGCTATGCTTTAACATTATATGACTAATGGACAGCGAATCTGTTCGTAGTGGAATACATCCCACTGAATTCTATGGAACTAAATTCTAGTTTACACACGCAGAATATCAATTATTAAGATAGAAGCCCGTTTTGTGACTATATAGTTGAACTTGGCCAGAGCTCAGAAAAGTTTGGTCTATGGACTGTAGTGCCCAGAATCCCTCACTCAACATGGGCAGCAATCTAAGAAAGCAAGGTTTCTAAACTGCAACCTGGGCAAAGTTCATTGACATTTCCAAGTTCTTCTTCCTGTACTTGCTCTTCTTCTTTTGTCAAGGTTCTGTTTCATTTTTAAAAAAATGTTTTTTAAACTCATGACTGTTAAAAGGATTTTCTTGCACACTTGTAAGAGAAATTAAAGTTTATGTCTCCTTCAGGGGCTGTTTTTGAAGTCAGAACCAGTTGGGATGGAATGGCCTTGGACTGAAGGGGGATACTGTAATTAGTAATGTTGGCTACTGTCAACTTGCTTCAGAATATCCTTTGGGTATTACAAGAATATCACTTGAGAAAACATGTGTGATGAATTAGAATGTTGCGCATAGCATTGTGAACTTGCAAGATATAAAAGACTGCACATTTCAGCCCCTTGATGCAGGCTGAAACCAGCTGCAAACTGAACCTTGATGCAGGCTGATACTGGAAAGGTGCTGCATGCTGGCCAGGAGTATTCTTCATTGTCATTCCTAGTTATTCTGACAGCTGATTGGGGAAATAAACCTGCTTTGTGTGTGTTTCTTTTCTTTAATAAATTTGCCTGCTTTATAAATGTAATGTTTGTATTTCTAATCACTTATGTACTTATTGCCTCTGAATCAAAAAGGACCTTTGCCACTGGAATAAAAGATGTTGTTTGTTACCTGTTTGCATACCAAGCAACACTTTCTTTTATATGATCATGGATTGTACTCTGCCAGCTATAATAAGAACTCCCAAAACAGCCAAATGATTTTGGCACCTGAGACCAAAAAATCTCAAATTGCCTCTTCCTGGAGCAAAGGGGGTGGGGAAATTACACATATAACTTAAACATGGATTTGCTGCCTTTTCATAAGACATCTGCCTTGCTTCAATCTGTGATAAATTAACACCATCTCCCTCCTATCTTTAAACTATTTGGAAAGGGACTAGAGCTCAATGGCAGAATCAATACTTTCTATGCAGAAGGTTCCAGGATCAGTATATGACATCTTCAGATATGATTGGCAAATGAGGCTTTCTGAAATATTTGAAAGCTGTTGCAGGTTTTTGGAGACACTACTGAGCTTGTTGACTGAAAAGTCACAGGTTCAAATCCAGGGAGCGGCGTGAGCTTCCGCTGTCAGCCCCAGCCTCTGCCAACCTAACAGTTCGAAAACATGCAAATCTGAGTAGATCAATAGGTACTGCTTCGGTGGGAAGGTAACGGCGCTCCATGCAGTCATGCCAGTCACATGACCTTGGAGGTATCTATGGACAACACCGGCTCTTCAGCTTAGAAATGGAGATGAGCACCACACCCCAGAGTCGGGCACGACTGGACTTAATGTCAGGGGGAAACCTTTACCTTTACGTTTACCTACTAAGATTGATTAACCTGTGGTGTGGTTCACTTTAAAACATCTTACTATGTAGGCTCAAAGTACATGTTAACTAAAACTTCTGTTGGCTTTTTTTTTTTTTGCCTACAAGTTTTTTTAAAGTCAAAACCATCCCTGGCAGACTGTAGGTTAGAGCAGATGGAGAAAAAGGGATGGTGAGGGAGACCTTTCTCCTGTTGTTTTCAGCTAAAATGCATCTTTTTCAAGGTGCTCTTTCCACCTTTTAGAGCATGATACTGGGTACCCATATCTTTTCCTTGCTGAGAGGAAAAATAATTTGGATGTACTAATTCTTATTAGTTGAAATGAGCAAAGAATTCTACAGTTTCTCTCTAGATATCCTTTCCCCAACTTTTCCTGGTTGTTCAGGATGGCTTTTTATTCTTTAAATGTGGAGAAAAAATAACAAGAACCTTGATGTAATTCATTGATGACCAACTATGAAACAATGAAACCAGACACAGGCTCTTTCTACACAACCATTTAAATTGGATCAGGATGTGGATTAAAAAAACCCCGTTTGTTGCAGAACACCTACATAGGCATTTCAGGGACCGGCTGGAAGCTGGAATTGTGGCCACAAAGTTCTGCTGATTTCCCTACCTTGTCCAGGGTGCTGTGCTGATAAAAAGCAGCCTGTCTGATAAGGATCACTAGACAATAGCAAGGCACAGGAACAAAGAAAAATGAGCATTCCCATGGGAATGCTGTGGTTTCCTCTCCAGCAGAGCAGCTGTGTCTCCAGTTCCATCCCCAAAACACTTCCGTGCTAGCTCTGTCCTCACAAGCCCTGTGCATTTTGGCCTTGGGTTCCTGCTTTGCGTGGTATATACACTGATTGGCTACAGTAGATTTTTATGGCTTATTCCAGAATTTCCAGTGAGTTTTTAAACACACTTTTTTTGGCTGGATGTGTGTTACAGCACACATTGAAGTGCATGTTTATGGACACCCAAACCTCATGGCGGCTTGTAATTGAATTTCATTGTCTGAATGGAAGTGCCCCAGAAAGCTGGTTAAGTAAGAACCAATTTATTTTACCTATATGCTATTCAAGTTAACTGGACTGGACTAGAAAGGAACAGGTGCGGGGTGGGGGAGCTACCTGATGCGGGTCCAGTTGAGGTCAGATGTCTCTGCCTACCTTTGGGTGAAACACTTGAGCCCCAAGAGCAATCCAATAGTTGAGTTGCTCTCTGGCTGGCCACTAACTGGAAGATTTTTTAAAATAAACTCTATAAACAATTGGATGGAACAATTTGACTGGTGTTTGAATGAGAAGGAAGAAACAAAAACAAGAAAAGGAGCAGGAAAGCCCCCCAAGCAGGAATCCCCTCTGGGTATGAACAAAACCTTCAGACAGCATTTGCAAGGCTGGAAAGGGTGACCCCAGAGACCCCAGTGAAAATGAGAAGAAGTCCTCCTGCAACCAAGGGCAGACAGCTACATCAGCTACAACATACACCCCCTTCTGCTACATCTACTTCCACATCGCTACCGTCCTTAATTACAGGAGCAGAAGGAAATAATGAAAAGAAAGAAATGGATAATAACCAGTTATTAAGCAAAATAATAGAACTTATTAAAGAAGAGGGCGATAAGAAAATAAGGGAATTGAATTTGATGTTTGAAAAAGAAAGAGAGAAAAGGAAACAAGAAAGAAAGAATGATATTCAAGTTATGAAACTGGAGATCCAGATCAACGCTAAAGAAATGAAGGCACAATTGGACGCAGAAAGGAAAATCTCAGATGACAAATTTCAGGCTATACAAAGAACTCTACAAACAATATATGGAGAGATACAAACAATTAAATCAGAAGCTGAAAAGAACAAACAAGAACAAAAAAGCACTAAAACAACAAATTCAGCAAAGTGACAACAAACTTTCAGATATGGGAAAAAAGTTTGTGTATATGCAAGATAACCAGAGAAGGAATAATGTTATAATTAAAAGTTTTGCAGAAGGGAACAGGAAAAGAAGATTTGAAAACTGAAATTTTGAAGTAGTTGCAAAAAGTTACACCAACGGAAATAGATCTAGAATGAGTTCATCATCTTCCGGCTGGAATAAAATAACACCTAGGAACATAATAATTCAATTTCATAACTTTGCCAAAAAAGAAGATTTGATGAAATACTGAGGAAAAACCCAGAAAATTTGAAGATGGGAAAAGCAAAGCTGGAAATATTCAATGATTATTGCCCTGAAACGAAAAACTGGAGATATTCAATGAAGCCAATTACAATTCAGTTAATGAAGGCCAGAATATTGTATACCTGGAGATACCCAACTTTTCTCGAATTCCAATGGAGAGGCAAGAGGTACAGAATTGATTTTTGGAGCAAGGACTTCAACTGTTGAAGGAGCTCAGCATAATAACGAAACAAGACAAAGATGAGGAGGAGAAAGGAGCAGTGGGAGGAAGAACATCAGAGAAAGAAGGAGAATTGGAGGAAATAATTGACACTGTCAGAGGAATTGGGCTGTAAAAGAAATTTAGAAGCACTACAATCAAAAATTTATTTATTTTTTGAAAAAAAGAGCACTCAGGGGGAGGGAGACTCTGGGCCACAGGATGATTTTGCTGCCCCCCCCTCCCCACTTAGAATCATAGAATCAAAGAGTTGGAAGAGACCTCATGGGCCATCCAGTCCAACCCCCTGCCAAGAAGCAGGAATATTGCATTCAAATCACCCCTGACAGATGGCCATCCAGCCTCTGCTTAAAAGCTTCCAAAGAAGGAGCCTCCACCACACTCCGGGGCAGAGAGTTCCACTGCTGAACGGCTCTCACAGTCAGGAAGTTCTTCCTAATGTTCAGATGGAATCTCCTCTCTTGTAGTTTGAAGCCATTGTTCCGCGTCCTAGTCTCCAAGGAAGCAGAAAACAAGCTTGCTCCCTCCTCCCTGTGGCTTCCTCTCACATATTTATACATGGCTATCATATCTCCTCTCAGCCTTCTCTTCTTCAGGCTAAACATGCCCAGTTCCCTAAGCCGCTCCTCATAGGGCTTGTTCTCCAGACCCTTGATCATTTTAGTCGCCCTCCTCTGGACACTTTCCAGCTTGTCAATATCTCTCTTGAATTGTGGTGCCCAGAATTGGACACAATATTCCAGATGTGGTCTAACCAAAGCAGAATAGAGGGGTAGCATTACTTCCTTAGATCTAGACACTATGCTCCTATTGATGCAGGCCAAAATCCCACTTGGGAAGGCCGGGGGCCACGGTTGGGCCACTAACTGGAAGATAAACTTAAGGTACTTCCGCCCAAATCTCAGGACCTTATAAGTGAGAATAAAATCCTCATGTGAGATTCAGGGCTAGACTCCTAGGACCTATATAGCTTGTTCCAGAAGGGTGCCATGGTATACACTGAAATCTTAAATTCTGCTTACTACCTGCCATGGGCAGTGTTTCTGGGTCACTCTACAAATTCCAATGCTATGATACATTTCTGTCCCAAGTATAGTCAAGATATAGATTTTGATATTATCTGTGGTTTCAGGAATCCATGGAGAAGTGTCTTGAAATGTACTCCACTCTGCTTCTCAAAAGCCCTGACAGGTATCTAACCTGGCATCTCTATGCCTATGTGAGCAGAGTTCGTCATTTACATGACAGTAGTTATCTTATTTTCACTAAGCACTTGATTATATATATTTTTTGCCCATGTGATCTTCATAAATGGCTCAAGGTTGTTTCAGGAACATATGCACAGTACAACATGAGCAGCAATAGAGACAACGTGTCAAGTAGTTTGCTCAAGGTCCTCCTAGCTAGAACTGGCAGCTGCTGCTCCTCTACCTCTGCTAGATTCAGTGGTCTGGCGCCTAACAGCTCTGCTCCTTTGCACCTCACCCTTCTGTTATTTAAATCAATATTTCCTCTGGACATGTAAGACGATGGGTTTCAACGTGGCACTTGCTGCCCTCTCCCACTGGAGATGGTCCTTCCCCCAGGCAATGCAAAGTCACAGCAACACCAGAGGGTGTGGAGGCATCAAAAGACAGAGCTGTTTTTAGAATATCACTAATCATTGGCAACAATGATGTGGCTTCTCTCCCACCCATAAATCACAAAGCCAGCTACCTCATATTCGCTTATGTTCCATGCCGATTCGTTCTCTAATGCTAAGAAACGTGTGGGGATAACTTCCTTTGGCATGAAGCCCCCCTGTGGCCTTCAGATGAGGTCACAGTGAATAAAAATCTATATTTCTGTATTTGGAATCAACATATGTCCGGAATCTGTTGCCAGAGCTCTGTTGATTTCAGTGCTACAAATGAGAACAGAAACTGGCCCTATGCTTACATTCTGTGAAACCAAGCATAGAAGCTCTTGCAACTCTGAGCACTTAATGTTTTAATTTGCCATAGGTTCATATATCTATATTGATTTGTGATCTAAATGCACATACATACACACTGGCACATGGAGCAAGGGAGTTCCAAAGGTATGTGTTGATTTAAAAGATAAGTCTAGCAAGTTGAACTGCTGATGAATAATTTGCACTCAGCTCATGTACTAATTTATGTTCACTCACATACTAATATTGTTCACTTATGTACTAATTTAAATAAATGAACAATATTAGTCACTGGTCACTGTGTAATAATAATAATTTTGGTAATGTTGATGATAATACCAACAATTGTGTTTCAAATAGCATTAGGTGCTTTGGGGGACAGACAACACATTTGAATGAAATCACCACAGGTACAATTATTACTGGATAATTTTTAAGTGACATTTTTTAGAACATATCACATTATCCAGCACTAATTTTTAGATACTTGGATAAAATCCAAATCATGGTCCAAAGCTGCAATTGATAACATCTGTAAACTGTACAAATAATAATAGCAACAATAACAACACCTGTTGTTCTTGTGGTTTCCCTATTAGAATGATACACCTTTCAGCTAATACTATGAACCACTTAATTCTGACATAGACTAGGAAGAGGTGGGCAAAGAGTGACCATAGAGGACAAGTATCCCTTCCAACTGATTTTGTTGTCCTGGACCTCACAATGGATGAATTGCTTCTTCTAGAACCCTCCCAAAGAGAATTAGCTAAAGTTTACAATGTCTGCAATTCTAGAAATTGGAAGAAGTGAAGGAAAATTTCAAATTGGGAGGCAAAATTATTATTGAGGGGCAATGCACTCATTTTGTCTGTATCCTTGGTTTTGGGAAGAGTGGGAGTGGGGCGGGTTCTGGCACCCTAATTGTGAGTTTCACAATTGGAGAGCCAGGAAGCCCCCCTCCCCAGAGAGGATGACCAGTAATCACATATGTTGTCTTGGCAGGCAATCAGTAGAACAGAAAGGGGAGATGACAATTATATATAAAAAAGTTCTGATGTCAATATATAAGTTCTTGTACATAAAAGCAATAATCTTTGCACATGAGGCCCTGCTTAGTTCAGTGGAGCCTTCGTGAGAACAACTGCTTCAACACTCTGTTCTAGTCTGAAAGCCATAAAAATGACAACAGCTGGTGCTTACGTAATGCCATAAGGCTACAGGGCCTTCCCTGTGATCCATACGCAAAGTTTAAGGCAGGCTATTTCAACAACAGAACCTGACTACCAGAGACTTTATAGTGTGCTATATAGAAAGACCACTCTTTTTTCCCTTTGGAAGTCTGGAGTTCAAATCACTAGTGAAACAGCTTAGGACAGATGCTGCACTTGATCATAACCAAGAACAGTAAAGATAATAACTAAAGAGCAGGGAGCAAAACACACAACAGTTGTCAAAACAATGGGTAGCTAATGCAAGGAAGGGAGACTGAGGAGTTGTGGCAGGGGAGGAAGGTGGACTTATGCAAAAGGTAAAATTATTTCCAATAGAACTGTCTCAGGACCCCTGAGACCAGGTGTACATTTAGTAAAGATGACAGGGATAGGCAGAGAGAAAAGAGGGCCCATGGCTGATGGAAGCGTCATGAAATTGAAAGTGGGAGAGGAAGTAGTGAAGAGGAAGACATAGTGCCCAAGACCTAAATCTCTATGATTCTATGATCTTCTCAGCTTAGCATAAATATCTGCTGATATTATTATATGTAATTCCTACACTGAGTAAAATCATATGAGAAATTCCTTGGATTCCTACTTTTTACATGTAATCTAAGATAGACAGGACAAATTTTTCAACTGCAGATTTCAGGTTTTGGGTTTCTAGGAACCATTATCTCAATATCTTGATTCTTTTTTTAATCTTTTCATCTAGGTTGCTGTGAGTTTTCTGGGCTGTGTGGCCATGTTTCAGAGAATGCTTCTGGAACATGGCCACACAGCCCAGAAATCTCACAGCAACCTAGTGATTCTGGCCATGAAAATGTTTGACAATACATATATCTTCATCTGCTCCATAAGGAGCCCCCGGTGGTGCAGTGGGTTAAACTCTTTTGTTGGTAGGACTGAAGACCAACAGGTCGCAGGTTCGAATCTGGGGAGAACGCAGGTGAGCTCCCTCTGTCAGCTCTGGCTCCCCATGCAGGGACATGAAAGAAGCCTCTCACAAAAAGATGGTAAAACCATCAAAACATCTTGGCATCCCCTGGGCAACGTCCTTGCAGACGGCCAATTATGTCCTGACACAGAAAAAAAAACCCTGCTCCATATTTCACTGAAGGTAAGTATTTTAACCAACATATAGAGAGTATTCAAGTGAATTCAGATACTGGTTTTATTAGTGTGGATATTAATTCATTATATATTTTTATATCACATTTGGAAGTTAAAGGAATGACAGATAACTTTCTACATTCTTGATTTAACCTCAGATCATCTATGCATATCCTAACAGATATTTTAGATGTGATCTCAGTCAAGAATTATTGCAAATTTGATACACAGTTTTATTTATAGCCCTGCTGCCCCCAGTATAGCCAAAAATAATATTTAGAATCTTCCCATATTTTCAATCCTGTTGTAAACTCATTCTATAAGTATTTCGATATTTTAGACCCATTACATGGCAAATCCGTTCATAAACTGGATTAATTCAACTAATCCCCGTAAAATATTTACTTGCCATTTCAATGTTAATATAAAATTTATTTGCCCTTTCAGCCCTTCAGAAAAGTTTGTTATCATAAGTGCAACTCTTCAATGAAGCTTGTTTAGCTTCTAATCATATATTACATCCCAACTCTTTATTATAGCTTTCCAGCTTCTCATTGTTATTGTTAAAGGACATACGTTCTGAAGATTTGATAAGGGTTGATTCTGCCACTTATAACCTTATCATTGTTAGAACTCTTCAGTTCTTCAGTTTGACTGTGAACCACCATAGGATAATAGAATCAAAGAGTTGGAAGAGACCTCATGGGCCATCCAGTCCAACCCCCTGCCAAGTAGCAGGAATATTTCAGTCAAATCACCCCTGACAGATGGCCATCCAGCCTCTGCTTAAAAGCTTCCAAAGAAGGAGCCTCCACCACACTCCGGGGCAGAGAGTTCCACTGCTGAACGGCTCTCACAGTCAGGAAGTTCTTCCTAATGTTCAGATGGAATCTCCTCTCTTGTAGTTTGAAGCCATTGTTCCGCGTCCTAGTCTCCAAGGAAGCAGAAAACAAGCTTGCTCCCTACTCCCTGTGGCTTCCTCTCACATATTTATACATGGCTATTATATCTCCTCTCAGCCTTCTCTTCTTCAGGCTAAACATGCCCAGTTCCCTAAGCGCTCCTCGTAGGGCTTGTTCTCCAGACCCTTGATCATTTTAATCGCCCTCCTCTGGACACATTCCAGCTTGTCAATCTGTCTCTTGAATTGTGGTGCCCAGAATTGGACACAATATTCCAGGTGTGGTCTAACCAAAGCGGAATAGAGGGGTAGCATTACTTCCTTAGATCTAGACACTATGCTCCTATTGATGCAGACTAAAATACCATTGGCTTTTTTTGCTGCCACATCACATTGTTGGCTCATGTTTAACTTGTTGTCCACGAGGACTCCCAGATCTTTTTCACACGTACTGCTCTCGAGCCAGGCATTGTCCCCCATTCTGTATCTTTGCATTTCATTTTTTCTGCCAAAGTGGAGTATCTTGCATTTGTCACTGTTGAATTACATTTTGTTAGTTTTGGCCCATCTCTCTATTCTGTCAAGATCATTTTGAATTCTGCTCCTGTCCTCTGGAGTATTGGCTAACCCTCCCAGTTTGGTGTCATCTGCAAACTTGAAGATCATGCCTTCTAACCCTTCATCTAAGTCATTAATAAAGATGTTGAACAGGACCGGGCCCAGGACGGAACCCTGTGGCACTCCGCTCGTCACTTCTTTCCAAGATGAAGAGGAAGCATTGGTGAGCACCCTCTGGGTTCGTCCATTTAACCAATTACAGATCCACCTCACCGTAGTTTTGCCTAGCCCACATTGGACTAGTTTCCTTGCCAGAAGGTCATGGGGGACCTTGTCGAAGGCCTTACTGAAATCCAGGTACGCTACATCCACGGCATTCCCCGCATCTACCCAGCTTGTAACTCTATCGAAAAAAGAGATCAGATTAGTCTGGCATGACTTGTTTTTGATAAATCCATGTTGACTATTAGCGATGACCGCATTTGTTTTTAAGTGTTTGCAGACCACTTCCTTAACTATCTTTTCCAGAATCTTACCTGGTATCGACGTGAGGCTGACCGGACGGTAGTTGTTTGGGTCATCCCTTTTTCCCTTCTTGAAGATTGGGACCACATTGGCCCTCCTCCAATCTGCTGGAACTTCTCCCGTTCTCCAAGAACTCTCAAAGATGATTGCCAATGGTTCCGAAATTACTTCCGCTAGTTCCTTCAGTACTCTTGGGTGTAGTTGATCTGGCCCTGGGGACTTCAACTCATTTAGAGAGGTCAGGAATTCCTGGACGACTTGTTTCCCAATTTGGGGTTAGATGTCCTCCAATCCTTCCTCTACTCCATCTTGCTGAGGTTGAAGATGACTTTCTTTTTGTGAGAAGACTGAGGCAAAGAAGGCATTAAGTAGTTCTGCCTTTTCCCTATCCCCTGTCAGCATTGCCCCATCTTCTCCTCGAAGAGGTCCTATCGCCTCCTTGTTTTTCCTTTTTCTACTGACATACGAAAAGAAGCCCTTTTTATTGTTTTTAATGTCCCTGGCAAGTCTGAGCTCATTTTGTGCTTTAGCCTTGCGGACCTTTTCCCTACAGGTGTTGGCTATTTGTTTGAATTCTTCTTTGGTGATTTCTCCCCTTTTCCACTTCTTGTGCATGTCTCTTTTGTGTCTTAGCACAGTTAGAAGTTCTTTGGACATCCATTCTGGCTTCTTTGCACTTGTCCTATTTTTTCTCTTTGTTGGCACGGTTTGCAATTGCACCTTGAGTATTTCACTCTTGAGAAACTCCCATCCATCCGTAACTCCCTTGTCTTTTAGTATCTGTGTCCACAGAATGCTGCTCAGCGTTTCCTTCATTTTTCAGAAATCAGCTCTCCTAAAGTCCAAAATGCGGGTTTGACTTGTCTTAGTTTCGGCCTTCCTTTGTACCTCAAATTGCAGGAGCACATGGTCACTTGCCCCTAAGGATCCAACCACTTCAACCGCATCGATCAGGTCCTCCGCATTTGTTAGGATGAGATCAAGAGTAGCCAATTCCCTTTTTGCCTCTTCTACCTTCTGGACCATGAAACTGTCTGCAAGGCAAGCGAGGAATTTGTTGGACCTTGTACTCTTGGCCGAGTTTGTTTTCCAGCAAATATCAGGATAGTTGAAATCGCCCATGACTACTACATCTCTTCTCTGTGCCTGTTTGGTCAACTGTTGGCAGAAGACTTCATCAAGTTCTTCCTCCTGGCTTGGGAGTCTGTAGTAGACGCCTACAACGACATCTTTTTGAGTCCCAGTTCCCTTGATTCTTATCCAGATGCTTTCAAGCTGGTTTCCTGGATTGCTGTCTTGCATCTCTTCTGCAGTGTAACAGTTTTTGACATATAAGGCTACTCCGCCTCCTCTCCCCTTTGTTCGGTTTCTGTGAAAGAGGTTATAGCCCTCGATGTCTACATTCCAGCGATAGGAGTCATCCCACCAGGTTTCAGTGATGCCTGTGATATCATATTTGTGGTGTTGTGCTAAAAGTTGGAGTTCGTCTTGTTTATTTCCCATGCTCTGTGCATTAGTTTAAAGACATGTGAGCCCCTGAGATCTTCCCTTGAGCTGTTTAATTGGGATTATTGTGCTTTCGGTACTTGGTCTTTGTTGTGTTTGTGCAGCCCTCCGTTTAGCCTTCTGGCGGTTCCCTGACATTGTGGGTAAAGTAGTGTCCGCAAGGCTGTTGTCCCCCTCCCCCGGTGGACCTAGTTTAAAGTGCGCCTAATGAGATTTGCGAGTCTGTGAGCAAAAAGGTGTTTTCCTACTTGTGTGAGATGTACCCCATCCTTTGCCAGTAGGCCATCCTCCTGGAAAAGCAGGCCATGGTCGAGGAAGCCAAAGCATTCCTTCTGACACCATTTTCTAAGCCAGTTATTGACCTGTACTATTTTTCTGGCCCTTGTGGGTCCGTGTCTTACAACAGGGAGGAGGGATGAAAAGACCACCTGTACATTACATTGTTTTAGCTTTGTTCCTAGAGCTCGAAAATCATTTATGATCTTTTGAAAAGTATGCCTAGCAGTATCATTGGTTCCTACATGAATCAACATGAGGGGAGGACGGTGATGGGGCTTGAGGAGCCTGGTGAGCTTCTGAGTGATATGGTGTATTTTTGCCCCCGGTAGGCAGCATATTTCTCGAGCCATCCCATCTGGTCTGGAAATGACGGCTTCCGTTCCTCTAAGGAGGGAGTTGCCTACTACCAAGACCTATTTACTTTCAGGATTGACAGGGCCCCAACCTTGAGTTGCCTCTGGCTGAGAAAGGTGGTATACAAATGCGGTAAATAAATAAATGATAACTAAAAAGCTCCTCATCATCCACCACAGGTATAGTTTTTAAGTAAGCCTGTCCATTCTTTCTGCACACTTCTTAAAAACAAGTTGTTTGAAGACTTAAGGACAATAATTCTCTGATAACATCCAATTGTATTATGGGCCTTTCTCCTTACATTTACTTTAAATGTAAATGTTTGTATTGACTTCCCCATGTAATCTTAAAACCTATAGTAAATAATAAACCCAAGAGATGCACTATTTCATTTATATATTTTCAATATCAACCAATATTTCGTCAAGTAAGTAAAAGAAGGCAGCAGATTATAACATAAATGGTGTTAATGCATAGGCAGATAGTGCAACCCATGAAGAAATGAAAATTATGTCTTCATGAATTTACATCTCCAGATGTGTGCTACTTGTTCTCACAGCTGCAAGCTCTCCAGGGTGTTCATCTGGCCACCTCTTCCACTTCCTTCCCTCTTCTTCCCCAACATTTCTTAAACCATAGCTGGCCTCAGGGCACAACAGAAGGGACTGGTCAACATGGGAAAAACTGATGCAAACATTTAACTTTTAAAAAAATATAGAAATAGTGCCAGAGTTTCTCCACATGCAAAATATTTTTCATGGAGAGATTTCCATGTGAATTGCAGCAAGAATGGAATTTTAAACACTTTCCTATTGGCTAATGGCCAAAGTAATTATCTCAAAACTTCAATTGAAAACACTCTGTTTATTATATGCAAAGTTGAATTTAGCATCAAGTCTAGTTTGGCCAAGTCTTATCTGGGGCGATAAAGGAAAGAAAAAAGGGGATAGAATCATAGAATCATAGAGTTGGAAGAGACCTCATGGGCCATCCAGTCCAACCCCCTGCCAAGAAGCAGGGCAATCATGTACAAAGCACCTCCAACAGATGGACATTCGGCCTCTGTTTAAAAACCTCCATAGAAGGAGCCTCCACCATACTTCGGAGTAGAGAGTTCTACTGCTGAACAGCATTCACAGTCAAAAGGTTCTGCCTAATGTTCAGGTAGAATCTCATTTCCTGTAGATTGAAGCCATTGCGTCCTAGTCTCCAGGGCAGCGGAAAACAAGCTTGCTACTTCCTTCCTATGACTTCCTCTCACATATTTATACATGGCTATCAATCAATCAATCAATCAATCAATCAATGATTTATTACGGTCTTTGACCAGCACAGTATAAAATGGAGCACAGGTGCCCAAGGAAGGGAATCGCAGTTCCCAAATAGGTCAGATAAAAAGCAGATTAAAAACATGTTATAAAAGAGACAGATTAAAAAGCAGACTAAACTTACAGTTTAAAGTGCATGTATGAATCTAAAATAGGGGGGCGGCTAATAACAAATATCATGTCTCCTCTCAGTCTACTTTTCTGCAGGCTAAACATGCCCACCTCTTTAAGCCGCTCCTCATAGGGTTTGTTCTCCAGACCCTTGATCATTTTAGTTGCCCTCCTCTAGACACATTCCAACTTGTCAATATCTCTCTTCAATTGTGGTTCCCAGAATTGGACACAATATTCCAGGTGGGGTCTAACCAAAACAGAATAGAGGGGTAGCATGACTTTCCTGGATCTCGACACTATACTCCTATTGATGCAGGCCAAAATCCCATTGGCTTTTTTTTGCCACCACACGACATTGTTGGCTCATGTTTAACTTGTTGTCCACAAGGACTCCAATATCTTTTTCACATGTACTGCTGTTGAGTCAGGAGTCCCCCATTCTGTATCTTTGCATTTCATTTTTTCTGCCTAAGTGGAGTATCTTGCATTTGTCCCCATTGAACTTCATTTTGTTAAGTTTGGTATCTAGTATCTAGTTTTGGTATCCAGTATCTAGTTTTGGATAGATAGAGCTTGCAGTTGCCGCTGCCTTGGATCATCCAAATTTGTTGATATAAAAGTAGAAAAATATCATTAACTCATGGACTTATAAATGTGCCAAGTACTTTAGTCAAAACTTGGGAGCCTTCCGTGCTAGCTAGTAGTTTCAGTGACAGTGGGGCAGTGAATTTATGTTGGGTTTCATTCTGAATTTTAAAAGGAGCTTTCCTATTTCGGTATAGGGTTTAGCGCTCAGTTTAGGGAGATGATTGAAAGAGCTTTCAGTCAGGGAGCTCTAGTGCCTCACTGTACTACAACTTCAGGATGCAGCTGGGACATGGAAATGAAATCATAATGTAGCAGAGATATAAAACTCAGAATGGATTCAATGAAAGTCACAGCACAAGAGGCAGCAGCCACCACAAGGAGCTATGTAGGCTCACCACACACACAATAAACCTGAGAATTGCGGTTCTGTGTCATTTCATTGGAGAGCCTGCATAATTAGAGAAAGTTCTTTGCTACATAAGATGGAAGAAGAATCTCTCCTGGGCATTTCATGGTCCAGGCAGACTCATACAGAGATATATGGTCTGTCAGACAGCTGGACTTGAACCATATAGTTTGTCATGGCAGTTTGCTAACATGTCACATTTTCTGTCCCCTGCACTCCAGTAATTTATCTATAAAGCAGGGCAGGCAATGTCTGTTCCACAAGTTGCATGCTGCCACTGGGGACATATTTTATGTAATGGTTTACACCCACAGCCTTCAACCACCCTCTAAAGAAACAAACTGCAAATTGGCTCAAAACAAAACTGGAAGTGATGTGGCACCACTTCTGGCCATGTCTGGAGTGCCATCATTGTCCCATAGGGAAGCAGCTATAACAAACAACCCCTTCCTCAGTTGCTTATCCTTGCTTTAATGCAAGCATGTGGATTGTATGTGTAAATTTCCATTGAATTGCACTGCTTGGGGACTTCTGGGAACATGATTCAGCTTGAAAACAAAGCTGTTTGCTAGTATCAGGAAGGTGAGGACAAAGCAAACCCTGTCTATTTGTTAGAAAGAGGATGTCCTATTCCAGCAACATTTTCATTTTTGAGCACTCTTCACAAAACTGTTCCTTTCTAAAGCTGAAAGTTCACTTAATTTGAAGTAGGTCCCATGTAATCCTGTGAAATGTGTTTTGGGAAAATATGAATGGGATGAAGCAGCACGTAAGAGCAAAATGATGTTTGAATATCATGCTAAATTTTTTAAAAAGGGCCAGGCCAAAATTGCTGGCATGCTTCAAAAAGTGTTTTGATGTACTAATGTGCTTACCACCCTCTATAGGTTTGCTCAAAAGGATAAATACTCAGCCACCTATTTCAACAAACTGGAGGGGAAAGCGTTCTTTAGAAATAAAGAAGGAAGCAGGACAGAGTGCATTGTGTTTGCAAAAAACATAAGCTGAGAGCAAATGTTTGAACAGCCAACTTGCATTTTGATAACTCCCGTGTTTTATTCAAAAGAAAGGAGAGGAGAGATAGTTAATGCTGGCATCAAGGTAGATCAGGAAATAGAAATGAAAGGAGAGAGAAATGTAAACAAACAAATGTGCTCACAATGAAACAAGAATTCTGAAGTGTTTGTGCTGCAACATCAAAATGAGAGCAGATGAAATCTCTCCCCTGAGATAGTACATTTATATTTTAGCCAAAATAAATAGTAAGAAAATACTTTTCTAAGGTTGTAATGGTTTCCTTATTCCCTTTTTAAAAAAGCAGAGGAGTGGTTCTGATATCCTTGGGTATAATAAATTATACCCATTTACAAACCTGCTCAGACACTACGATCATTGGAGCGGGCCCTTCTCTTGGTGCCACCCTCATCTCAAGCACAGCTGGTGGGAATGAGAAAGGGGGCCTTCTCCGTGGTCACCCTTTCCCTCTGGAACTCCCTCCCTACAGCAATTCTGACAGCCCCTTTGCTCCTCTCCTTTATAAAACATCTACATTCTTATTTTTGCACTTTATTATTTATTTATTTACTTACTTGTGGTGTTTGTATACTGCCCTTCTCAACCCCGAAATGGACTCAAGGCGGTTCACAGTGTTGGCAACAATTCAATGCCATTGATAAAATACAATATAAAACATCAAAATTGACCCTCCCCTGATAAAACATTAAACATTATTAAACACAGCACATAAAATCACATATCACACAAAGCCTTTAGCCTTTGGAGAAGAAAAAGACTAGTTTTATTGATTTTATCTCGTGTGATGATGCTGACAGCAATTACCTTAACTTATTAGAGAGCCACACTTGTATATTTTTATACAGATTTTAACTGCTTAATGTGTTATTTCTATGGCCTGATTGATAATATATTTTAGCCAATGTTGTTTATTTTATTTTATTCTTATTTTATTTGTGTATTTTAAATGTCTGTTTTAACTGGACTGCTTGTTCGTTTTATCTTGTCACTGTACTTGGCATTGAATGTTTGCCATTTTGATTTTTTTGGAAGTCACCCTGAGTCCCCTTTGGGGAGAGAGGGGAGGTTAGAAATAAATTATTATTGTTGTCATTATCATTATTGTGGCGTATCAAGAGCATGAAACCACTGTGTTGTAATGGTTTGAATGCTGTACTATGAGTTTGGGACACATGTAGCCATGAAGAGCCAATGGGTAGCCTTGGGTAAATCACATTTTCTCACCATGAGAAGAAAGCAGTGGCAACCCAACTCTGAATGAACATTGCAAGGAATACTCAGAGGTTTGAATCTGGGGAGAGCATGGATGAGCTCCCTCTGTCAGCTCCAGCTCCTCGTGCGGGGACATGAGAGAAGCCTCCCAAAAGGATGGTAAAACATCAAAACATCCGGGCATCCTCTGGGCAATATCCTTGCAGATGGCCAATTCTCTCACACCAGAAGCGACTTGCAGTTTCTTAAGTTGCTTCTGACATTTAAAAAAGGGGGTGAATCTGCTCTGGGTTTTCCATCTGAACCTTAAAAGTTATCCAAGGTGCTGGATCTTATCTTTGGAAAACTCTTCTAAAGTTCAGACTAAAACCTATAGCAAAGTCTGACATGGAGACCACCAGCCACCTGACAATTTTGTTTTTTCTCTGTCTGTTTTTTACCCATCTACTATAAACCTTTTCTAGACCTTGGGACTTGTCTTTATCACAATCAATGCAGAGATAAAGAATTCAACACAGCAGAATTTCCTAAGTCTAGAGATTGGATCAACTATCTGGAAGTGAATGGTTAAAACATCTTGGGCCATCCTGTATGGGCATTTTGAGGATAAATAAATGGAAATATAACTTCCAGTTTCACCACTAAAATTGTCAAAGATATCACCTGGACAAAAATCTATAGAGCCAAAAAGAGTGCAGAAAAAATTCTCACTTGCTGTCACTGAAAACATTTCCTCCCATTTGAAGAGAATACAGGAGCCATTTAGATATACTTCTTGATGTGTATAAGCCTTACGCCAGGACTATCAAACCAGTTTATCTATGGTTGTTGAAGGATTTTTATGTAAGTTAAAGACATGCAATAGAACAAACATAGTGATAAAAAGAAAGAACCAAACCAAGAAAACAAAAGCAAGAAAGTTGCTGATGAAATACTGTTTTCTGTTGACACATGCAAAATTTCTAGGAAACATCATTTTGTAAAAATGGAAACAGACTGTGATGTTCATCAGTGAGAATGTTGCTAGAACACATTCCTCCTATAATATATTTTCTATTATCTGTTTTCCCTCCCTCCTCAAAGCTTGAGATTCTAAGGACTCCTAATGAATGCTGGTGTTGATTAATTAATCCTGGTGTTGATAGATGATGGCAGCCATGTGAAAAAGTGATTCTGGCATTTCAAGCTTTGGGAACAAGATGACATGTGTGCCAACAACAAGGCAGAAGGCCAAATTAGATGGATGTGGAAGATCCATGAGCAGGATCTACCAAATTCTTAAGGCCAAATTCAGCTACCTTTTAAAAAGTTAGAGGAAATCAAGAAAATTATTTACAAAACTACAGACTTCTTAGTGTACTTTTGCTGAGAATGATCTGTTGTAGTTGAGTGTTCTAGTAACGTTACCACTGATGATAGGAGTAGTAGAGGAGGAAAGAGAGGTGCTCAGAGTTTGGATGAGGAACAGCAAAGAAAGAGAGTTAGGGAGATATTCGTGTCTCCTACAGACGATGACTCATTTGAGGGTTTCTCAGAAGGAGAAATGGAGGAGGAAGGAGATGAAAGCAGGGGTGTAAAACGGATTACTCGGGAGCAGGAGTCTGACAAAGAGCATCAGAGGAAACGGATCCGTGATATACTTACTGCTCCAACTGATGATGATTTTATGGGCTTCACTGGAAGTGATGGGTCTGGGAGTAGTGACGAGGAGGAGGTTGGGTTGGATTGGACTCGTGTGCAAGAAGTTAGAGATGTGTGTACACAACCTATGTCCAGTGATACTTTTGAAGGGTTTTCTGGGGACTGGCAATCTGGTGATACATGGGGAGACCTAAGTCTTGATAAGAGATGGAAAAGCTGGCGAGAGGGGTGTTGGCGTTCAGCTGTGGAGGCTAGAGCAGGTGATAGCGATGAGGAAAGGGCGGAGGACAGTTCATCAACAGATAATGAGTTGTAAGATAAATGTAGGTATTGGAGTAGTGGGACTTTGCAGTAGGCAAAGTGTTGGATTCGTGCCTGGGTCTTTGTTGCTGCCGTTTCTCTTGTTGGGTCCTGGAACTACAGGTTGCTGCTTTCTCCGTGTATCGAATGGCTTTGGATTCCTGTAAGTGCTGACTTCCCCTCCTTTGACTTCGGATTGCCTGGACAACGACGCTGCTTTTTGGACTCTAATATCTTTGACTTCGGACTGTTTCTGGACTACGGCTTTGTGTTCTTCCACCTTGTTTACTTGCATACCTTGAACTCTGTGACTTTGGAGCGTTTTGCTCAAACTTTTGTTTATCCCAGATTATATGCCGATTTAATCTGGATTATTTGCCAAACTGCAAACTGCTCGAAACCTTTTTGTTTTGGCCAGAGACACTGAAGTAAGTGTCCCTGAGTCCTTTTTGTTGCCTTAATAAACTTTGTTTGGACCCTATCCCTGTGTCTGGCTCTTTAAAGGCGTCTGGATCCCGACGCGAACCCCCCACCTCCCAAAACCAGGCTGAGGGTTTGGGGGAGGGGAAGATTAGCTAATTTTTAATAAAGAAAAATAGATTTGTGAAGTCCAAATTGTGCACACTGTACATGAATTTCAAGCATAGCAGATTAACCACTCCCAACAGATTCATTTCAGGTATTGTGAGGTATTGTTACTCAGAGCTTTGTGACATCCATAGTTAAAATTGTACACTGATTTCCTTGAACTGAATGTATGCTGAAGTCTCCCGGAAAATCAACTTCTATAAGGAAGACATGCCCACGAATGCTCAGTTTGATAACTGAGATGTTTATACTGTAGATTAGGCAATGATGATTTGCAATTTCTGGGCATTGCAATATATCCTTTTGAAATATGGTAAGGTAGATCAAATAAAGTAGATTAATTCATTAATTAATTGCTATGACACCAAATGCAATACATAGGCAAACAGCTGTTCACTGTTATTAATAAGTTTATCATAACTAAATAATAAAAAATAGGCTGTATCTAAACTATAGAACAAATGCAATTTGACACCATTTCAACTGCTATGGCTTAATGTTGTGGAATCCTGAGATTTGTAGTTTGATGAAGCACCAGCATTCTTTGGTAGAGAAGGTTAAATACCTTGTAAAACTACTTCTCCAGTGATTCCATAACATTGAGCGAGGGCATTTAGTGGTTTCAAACTGCACCAATTCTACAGTACAGATGCATCTTAAAAGTTTTTTTTAAAAGCAGTGGTGGGCAGAAAGGTCATTTCCTGGTTCCAATGAGACTGAGAATTTTCAGCTCCCAACTGTTTTAATAACAGAAACAGAACAATTAAAAAAAGATTATGGTAACCAGGAATGGATTATTCTATGGAAGAGGAACAATTAAATTCCTTTCTGTTCTGGAACTCAAAATAAATTTCTGGGCTCAGATATTTTTTTAAAATTACTGTATGTTTTTCACATGATATAAATCTCTCTCTCTCTCTCTACCTACCTACCTATCTCTATATATCTATCTCTATCTCTCTACCACTCTACCACCCCCTTCTTGTTCTCTCGCTCTCTCTAGGGGTTCCTGTATAAGCCTACAGATTCAATTCATATACTATGAATTGAAACACATGAGGTTACCTACTGATTTTTTTTCCATGTCAGGAGCGACTTGAGAAACTGCAAGTCGCTCCTGGTGTGAGAGAATTGGCCATCTGCAAGGACATTGCCCAGGGGATGCCCGGATGTTTTGATGCTTTACCATCCTTGTGGGAGGCTTCTCTCATGTCCCCGCACGGGGAGCTGGAGCAGACAGAGGGAGCTCATCCATGCTCTCCCCAGATTCAAACATCTGACCTGTCAGTCTTCAGTCCTGCCAGCACAAAGGTTTAACCCACTACGTCACCGGGGGCTCCTTATCTACTGATGGAATATGGAGTATTTACATGTGGCGTTCTCACCACACAGTTTTGGCACTATCATAGCATTTTAACTGGTATGGTTGCATCCTATGGCATCCTGAAGTTTCTAGTTTGATGAGACACTAGAGCTTTCTGACTGAAGATTTTGAAGGACACTGCTAGTCCCAGAATTCTACAGGATGGGACCACTGCAGCTAAAGAGGAATCAAAGCACAATATCTCTATTTTCAACCTTTTCCAATCAAAGAAGAGGATTATTCAGGTATTAAAACAATAGAAAACAGCACTAAGATTCACAGTTGACTCACTTGAAACTATGTATCCTGGCAGCCCAATACTGGTTGTTTCAATGCTTAATCTCTCGTGCCTCATACACATTCCACTCTGAAAGGGAGACATAAAGTAGGTAGGATGGACACACAATACATACTGTACAAATCCGTCTCTTTCCCTTCTTTGTAAACGACAGCTAGCTGTGATACTGAAGCTCAAAGCTGTGATCCCCATATCCCCAAGTTAATGAGAGTTCTCCACAGTAAATGGGCATGGAGCTTGTGGTATGTTAGTATTTGTCTGTACTGCAGTATTCTAAATAAGGAACACATTCCCTTTTGAATCTGCAAAGCAGTCTCTAAAATTAGAACTGACCCTCTTTCTCTTTAGAGGCACATAAAAGAAAGCAATGGGCCAGGCATAGCATAATGAAAGAAAGAACAAACGAAAGAAAGAAAGAAAACTTCAGCTAGACAGGGAAGGTTTCTGTTTCCCCTCAGCAGTTCTTGATGCAATTGCTCCAGTGGGATATACAAGTCACAGAGTGACCGGCTGTGCTGCTTGGTTGCTTTACAAATCACAGAGTAAGAGTCAACTACTTGGGCACTCATTTCACTAAGCTTTCCTAGCAGTGCTAAAAAAATGCTAATAAAATATTTTGGCAACAGTTTCAAAACAGGAAATATGTAATGCTCGAAATTAGGTATTTTTTATAAGAAGCATTCCATGTATGTATGATGCATATGGGTTTTTAGATTGCTTCTCAACGTATGGTGACCATATGAATTTCACTGGCTTCTTAGGCAAGGAATTTTCAGAGATGGTTTGCCAGTACATTCCTCTGAAGTATTCCATGGCAGTTTCTTATGCAAGTATTAACCAGGCCTGACCCAAAATTAGCTTCCAAGGTTAAGTGGGAAATTATGTTTCCAGGATATTTATATGACATATAGCTATTGTTATAAATTGATAGTGTCATTTTGCTCTGCATCCGATATGCATTTATTCATAGTTAAATTAGTGTTCACATTAGCTGCTTTGAACTGGATTATATGGCAATGTAGACTCATATAATCCAATTCAGAGCAGATAATGTAGATTATATGCTTAGAGAATCTGGTGTGTCCTCCAAGTCACCCTAACCTCAACAGGTCTTCCAAGATCAGACCCCTTCAACATTGCCATATAATCTAGATTATCAAAGCAGATTATTTATTTATTTATTTATTTATTTACAGTATTTATATTCCGCCCTTCTCACCCCGAATCACAATGTACATATTGTCCCATTGTACATAACCGCCCATTGTCAGTGTGTTTGTGTTTACTGTAATTTTATGTTGTTGTATACTCATATGTCCTTTGTAATTATGATGTTGTTTATTGCTTAATGTTTGCGTTTTCGGTTTGCATTTGGTCGTTCTTTATGTAATTGTTGTTCAGGCTCGGCTCCATGTAAGCCGCTCCGAGTCCCCATCGGGGAGATGGGGCGGGGTACAAATAAAGTTTATTATTATTATTATTATTATTATTATTATTATTATTATTATTACATATACACAGCAAACATTCAATGTGTTGCACCTCAGAGTGGATTCACCTTGCTGAAGACACCAAACCACACACAGCCAGAAGTCTTTGTAGTTTATTAAAAATAAAAGGTAAAAAGTTCTTAAAAACAAAGGTTAATGTTCCAACAGATTAATGTCCTAAAGCACTTGAAGCTTAATCTAAAAAGGCACCAGCAAAGCAAAAACCCAAGGGAACATGACAAAGTCCTGAAACCATGAAAACTGCAAGATAAACCCAGACAAGCATGGGCAAACCTTTTAGTTGAATGCAAAGTTGCTTTGACGAAGATTTGATCTCTTAATGTCCTTTGCAAACATGAAGGCATTTCTTTGACCCCTGGCCTCCCCCTTGTTAGCTATCCTTTCATTCCTTCGGACTTGGAATTTCAAACGGTCAGCCCGATCTAAGGTTCCCATTTTGTCAAGGTCAGTCTGTTCATTGGTGTCAGCCTGTTTCCCTACTTGCTCATTATCAGGCTGAGAATTATTCTCCTTCTCAGAGTCAATCTGCACATGCACCTGGCTATTTTCAGTATCAATACTCTCATGCCTTGCTGTGGGAAACTGCACTTCTTCATTGTCTATAACAGGGACCTCTATAACAGGGACATCTTGAACCAAACTGTGAACCTGAGTCCCATCGTCCTCATCAGAGCCAAAGTAAAAGGGGAAGGTGCTTCAGGAGCTGTACCTGGAGCTACTATTTGACAGATGCGATCTCGAATTTTATTGCCAGGGCTCAATGCTATGCAATCCTGGGAGTTATAGTTTGGTGAGGTATCAGTATTCTTTGGTAGACGAGGCTCAAGACCTTGTAAACCCACAGCTCCCATGAGTCCATAGCATTGAACCAAGGCAGATAAAGTGGATTCATTCTACAACAAAGATGCACCCCAAGGTTTTCTTTTCCATTGCTGGAAACTTTGGTGCTCTAAGCAGGCAGCAACTGTAATGGTCACATTACAAAGAGTGTATCTTTTGCCACTGAACATTACATACATCACTTCTTTTGGCTTTAGGATTTAGAAAATTGAGGTACGCATTAGATTCCAGGTCCCATTAGATTTGAGTAAATACGGGTACATCTGAAGCATCTCCTGTAGAGTTAACTGTAGAGTTAACTGCACAATAGATTTATGTAAATGTTGAAAACTGCCACTAGGTGATGTTCAGAAATGTTTTAATGTTGCCAATTTTTTCAGGATCTCAACCTTCAGCTAAGGGGACCTTGTCTGGGGTTGGGACACATATTAAGAAGCAGTGGTTTAGAGCAACAAAACTGCCAGAGTATTGTGGGAGATTTATAGACAACTGTCTTAGGTACCAGGCAGGACCGTAGCCAGAAAAAAATTTCGGGGGTGGGGGGGTGTTAAAAATTGGGGGGGAAGGGTGTTAAAAATTTGGGGGGGGGGGTTTGAAAATTTCAGGGGGGTTGAAACCTGCCTCCTAGTTCACGCTGAAGCAAAGAGCACAGCAGGAGGCAGAGCAGCCTTCAATAGCCTGCAGCTCCGCCCCTGTCAACCACCTCCACCAAGTCTGGCCTCCTTAATGAGAGCATTCAACACACACACCCCCAACTCGGTTGGTTCGCTGCGTCGGCTATTGCTGAAAGTAATTACAGTGTGAATAAATTTTCATTATTTGCTTGAGATAGTGCTTGCAGTTCTGGAGGGACTCCTAATTTTTTGAGTCTCATTGACTTAGCATGGGGATTTGGTTAACCAGTTAAAATTCATGAGCAAACCAGGGGTTTTTTTTTTACCTGAAAATTTGGGGGAGGGGGGTTTGAACCCCTAACTCCTAACCCCCCCCCCCCCAGCTGCAGGCCTGATACCAGGTGCTCTAATTAATCAGTGTCTCCTATTCAAAAGTCACTGGTATCAAAGTAATCTCTTTTTATCTCTTTGTTGCTCAGTGAATGATGGCAGCTTATCTTTAGCATTTCCAACTTCCTGCTCTTCAAATTCAGGGAAACCACAATCACCAGGAGGTGTAAATTCCTGGTTACGGTCTCCTCGCTGTCTGAATCTTCCAACTCTAAATTGCTTCTTCCAGTTTTCATGCTTCCTACCTCTGAGTCTAATCTTGCAAAATGTATTATATGCTCAGCATACAATTTACAGAGACAGGATGATTAAATGCAGCCTTGCTTCACCTGTCCGACTATTGGAAACCTTTCTATGTCTCCAGAATATATCCTCACAGTATCCTCTTGTCCTGAATATAAGTTACACATCAAGACAATCAAATATTGTGAGATGCACATTTCTTTAAGAGTGATCCATAGTTTTTCATGATCCATACAAAGAAATTTTTTGCTGTAATCTATAAAGAACAGGCTGATTTTCTTTAACAATTCTTTGATAAACCCTGTTCTCCAACATATGTTTGTTCATATTGTTCAGTGTATGTTTGCAAGATCCTATTAATAGGGCCATAGAAAGATATAATATTTTGTAGAGATGAGTAGACTGCATGCACAGTCACTGGTTTTTTTTTCATTCTTACTTTAATTTTTATTAAAGTGCATTACATTTGTGTATCTCATCACAACAAATTGTTGTGTTTTGCCACAAAATACAATAATATTCAGATGTTGAAAATATTGTATTTTTGGATTAGCAGTGATGATTCTGGTGGAGATTCTGAGAGATATAGTCCAACAAAATAACATTTACAATTTCTGATAATATTGTTTGGGGTACATATTGGGACCACTACACTCTAGAGGCTTCATTCCTATCTGTATTTTTTGTTTCAGAAGATGGTACTGAGGGTCTATTTTATGGTTCCATAGGACTTCTCATGAGTTCTCTGCAACTTCATTTTGTCTTCATACTGTTTCAATAAAATGGTAAAGTGCTCTGATGAAAGATATTATCAGAGTGACGATACTGCCCAAATTCTTCCCCCCACCCCCCATCTAATTCAGGTGAGGCTGAAAATCTAAATTCCATTTCAATGCAGATTCCATTATGAGAAGAGGTAATGAATTTGAAATGTGCCAACAAACTGAAGCTAAGTTCAGACTAGTTAGATATATGCTGATAGTTCAACTTCCTGGTAAGTTTGCCTTGAAGGACCAAATTCAAAGTCTAGGAATTTTTAACAATCCAGCCTGGAGAACTGCCTATTTCAACATGAAACTTCCAAAAACTTAGGGATATATTCATGTGTCACTCTTGAATGGGTCACTCTTGAAGCCCCACTCTTTGAATTTACATAGCTGGAATGGGATGGGTGGGGCCTAGTTAAGGGAGGTTCAGTAAGGGGGTTCACCTTGTGTTTTGGTTCTATTAAGTAGAGTCTTAAAGCGATAAGTGTCAATTAAGTAATTGTAGACTCACTAATATTTTTCCAGGTACATTCTTTTAGGTACTAATGTATGTTGCCACTTTATCACATTGGGGCCTTTTGCCCTTTTGAAGCACTTTGGGGACGTGGCTTGCCGAGTGCCATCACTTGATGCTCGGCAGACCCCATCCCATTTACCCTCCAAGTGCTGAGGAAGCATTGCAAGGCGCTTCCTTGGCAACTATGGAAAGGTAAGTGTGTTTTGGGTAGCTCAGACAGAACAACCCACTTTTTTTTGCCCTTTCCTGCATCTGTTGCAGGAATGGGCAACACAGCAACATGTGTTGCTGGCCTTTCCCACATCTGATGGGGGAAAGATGCCAGGTCATCTTGTCCTGTCCCTAACATGTGATGGGAGAAGCAGGGAAAGTGTGCATGGCACCACAAAGCTCCCCACACGCCTGCTGTTTTGCTGGTGATTACTGACAAAATGGAATAGGGTCAGGGACCTTGTGAAGAGGTACTTATTTCAAGAGTCAGTCCCACTTGTTTGGAGACTGTCTTGAATACTTTCCAGAGTAAAGCTCTGGATTTCATCTGTAGAGTCATTACCTGACAGCACCACTAGAGATGCAATTCTTCAATAGTTTCATTCTTCAAGGAAGCCACAATAGATTTTTGCAATTTTCTTCCAACTGTATTAAAGTTTTTGAAAACTGTATAGCTTTAGAAGACTAGTCACAGTTCAGAACTCATTTTGAACTTACAGAAAACTCAATTACATAGAAAACAGAATTTTCTGTGTAGCAGGCACCATGTTTTCCACAGAAAATAATAAAATAACATGCATCTGATTTTTTTCCCTGAAATAATTTTTGAACCATGAATAGTCTTTAAAAATTGCATCATTTTTGAAGATTTTCTCACTGTGGGAAGAAAATCACTCATTGCTTCCTTAAAAAATGAAATTAGTAAAGAATTACATCCCTTGCTGTTGCTGTCAGCAAGGAGCTATGAGACTAAAAACTCACTATAAAGATTCTTGTCAGTGGTCAAGTTTAATAGCCATGCTGGCTACAGGATTGTGGAACTGTAGTCTAAAAATAATTTTCTAAGGTCTTTTTAAAAGCATTTTGCAATATTACTGCTACCAATGTTTACAGGAAATCATATGGAGTGGGAAACATTGATGGTCAGAGAATTCCCCATTAGTGGAATAATAATAATAATAATAATAATAATAATAATAAGTTATTTATACCCTTCCACGATCTCCCATAGGGACTCAGGGTGACTTACAAAATAGCACATAAAGATGCCATTCGTAAAATACATAATACATAAAATAATATACATCAACATGAAAGCAATAATACATTACATAAACCAGGTATATAAATTGAATAAAACAACCTCTATTAAAAATAGAATTAATTAACAGATCCATGTGGCCAATATAGCATAACCATCAAGTAGCTCTACACTTTTGTTCTTTTTAGCATTATTCTTCAGATACTAATGGATTTTTAAAAAAAATCTGATATTTAAATCCCTGTTAAGTTTTTTAGAGCCAAAATCCACTTTTGGAAGCTTCATTACATACTATAATATATCATACATGCGAACTATTCATGTGATTTCCATGGGGAGGAAGAACCTCAAAGGAAGTTGTGGGGAGAGCACATTTGTCTGCCAACCCCCGAAATAAAGGACACAAGAATAAAAGACACAACACCAAGTATTTGGATTCAAATTGGGCAACTTTTATTTAACGTTACCTATTTAAATTCTTAACCTAACTCAAGGGTGTCGGGAACTGGTGTAACCAAAAACTCAGGTAGTATCACTACCCGATTTTAAATAATAATTTTCGGGCGAAGCACCTGGGTTTCCTGGTAATTAAACCCGGACAACCCTTAAGGGAAATGAGTGAGGAGTCTCACCAAAGATCTTCCAACCAGACTCCTTCCATTTCAAGGCCATTTAACTTCACTTCACCCATTAACTAAATTGTAGGTGAGTGTTTAACTTAATGGCCTATCACCCCTTAAGGGGGTGCCTTAGATGCACACCGACTAAAGGATTTCCCTAGCTATTTTACGCCACGGATTGGGGGCAAATGTCTATTTCGCCCCCATCCCCCACCAATTCCTCCAACACCCCCCGGATACCCTGCTGTAAATCAAATAAAAATTGCTGGTTGCCCAAAGAAAGATGCACCCCATCAACCCGATATAACCTTTTGTCGTCTCGTGTGATGACTGGGTGCTCTATGTAATGACCCCTTTGTCGGATCATGAAGCTTCGCATGGCCATATTCACATGCTTTCTGGCTCTCTCTAGCCTCCGCACGTCACCTCCTCTCAACCACCTGCGACGTGGTATAATGGCCGACCAAGCGATGCGGACATGGGGCCATGCCCGCCAAATCTTCCGCATATCAGCACGCGCCTGTAAAAAGAGCGCCTTTGCCGTTAACAGGCCCAAATCATTACCACCGAGGTGGATCACTAACACATCAGGAGGTAGCCAGCTCCTGGAATCAAACCAACAAGGGGGCACAAACCGTCCCAACACTGGCCTCATTCGCCTCTCCATTGTACCGCTGCAATGGAAGCGAGACCCACTTCTTTGATCATGAACCTTTGCATGGCCATATTCACATGTTTTCTGGCTCTCTCTAGCCTCCGCACGTCACCTCCTCTCAACCACCTGCGACGTGGTATAATGGCCGACCAAGCGATGCGGACACGAGGCCATGCCCGCCAAATCTTCCGCATATCAGCACAAGCCTGTAAAAAGAGCGCCTTTGTCGTTAACAGGCCCAAATCGTTACCACCTAGGTGGATCACTAACACATCAGGAGGTAGCCAGCTCCTGGAATCAAACAACAAGGGGGCACAAACCGTCCCAACACAGGCCTCATTCGCCTCTCCATTGTACCGCTGCAATGGAAGCGAGACCCAAATGCTGGCCATAGGCAGTCTTGTGGGCTTGCCTTCTTGCCCAGAAGACAAAACTGTGTCCGTACACCAGGATCCTCCATCTATGTGCCAGCCCAACGTGATCTGCCACAATCACAATAACTATAATGAAATTGAACGTACGTAACTCTTAAATGCGCTGGACCTCCATCTACCTAAGGTTTTGATTTCTTCGTCTCCGTAACCCATTGCTGCTGCTAAAGAGGCCACCCCAATCCTAAATGAGTGTGTATCGAATTTAAAGTGTCCCATACCAAGGAGGTCCAGCGCTTTGGTTGTAATTGTCCAAAACTGGTACTTAGTCATCCTGATTTGAAAACAGGCAACTTTTTGCCGTGCCCCTGAGCGCAGTGATTGCCGCATAGCTAAAACGGGGCAGAGATCTTCGGCCCCGCAACTTTAAAAGGCTAATCGCCTGACCCCTTGACCCTTGGTCAATCTTTGACGTTCTAATCCTGCCCTCCATTTTGTCTTGGAAACCTCTGACATCAGAAACGGCAATGCGCGGTGTGAGGTATCTAACTTGGATAATGTCACCAATTCACTCACTCGCAGAGCTGCAAAAATTGCAGTCAACGCCGCTGCATGAAATAAAGCCTGTTCGTAGACCGATGTATACAGCCGGGGCCATATTCGCCAAAGTCCCTTAAGAATACAGCCGGGGCCATATTCGCCAAAGTCCCTTAAGGGCTAGCGGTCATCTCTGGGATGTCGGCGCTGCCTAGACCATCCCGCTAAAATTTTGTGAATGCGAAAGTCCTCAGTGGGATCGCTAAGGCCCTGGGCTTTAAACCAACAAGTAAGGGTTGACAACTTAGACCTAATGGATTGCGGGGCCAAACCTCTCCTCGTATGGTAGACACAAAATTGAGCCAAGTGTTTGTGAGGCACAGGCATGGCCTCGGGTAGTTTATAATATTGTCTAAAATCTAACTGTGGCCATATTGTCACACCAAAATGGACCGTGGAATTGGCCAACCTGTCAGCCCAAAGGGTGGCTGCCACCAGAATGGGAAAAAACTCTAAAAGGTTAAATCTGATGTTATACCCAGAGAATGCCAACCTTCAGGCCACCTTTTTGCACACCAGTGCACTTCAAAGTAAACCAAACCTATGGCGCCTGAGGCGTCCGATGAGACCTGTAGGGCATCCTTAATCGGTAGCTCCTGTCGCCAAAATGAAACTCAATTAAATTGGCGAAGAAATTGTAGCCAAATGCACAAATCCGACTTTATAGCTAGTGTTATCGTGATGTGATGATGAGGCAAGGCTACACCCGTGATAGATCGCAAAGTCTACGGAGAAAGGCCCAGCCAGATACAATTATCTCACATGCAAAATTGAAATGGCCAGTTATTTGCTGAAATTCCCATAAGGTAGCCTTATGCCGAGCCAAAAACTGCTCGGCAAAAACTGCTCGGCTTAACTATCAAACTCTCACCCTTTGGCAGCGGCAACCTAGAAAACTAATTAACTGTATCTAATTCTATTCCCAAAAAGTCAAGACCGTATGTGGACCTTCCGTATTTTCCTCAGCCAGAGGCACTCCAGGGAATGCGCTAGGCGCTGAAAACACGTAACGAGGTACCGCAGTCTCCTGACCCGCAGCTCCCAATAAAAGGAAATCGCAAGATAATGTGCCACTCTCTTAAGGCCCGACTTTGTATTTATGGCCCATTCGAGAAAGGTAGTAAAAAGTTTCAAACGCTGCACAAGACACTGCGCACCCCATGGGTAGAGCTCGGTCCCTATGAAGAGCCCCTGAAACTGAAATCTCAATAACTCAAAATTGGCTGGATGAACCGGGAGCAGCCTAACGGCCGATTTAATATCACACTTAGCCAACTCTGTTCTCAGCCCATAACGCCGCAGCAATCGAACTGCTGCATCAAAAAAACAAAAAACAAACGTGTAGCTTACGAGCATTGGTCATCGGGAATGGCGTCATTCAAGAGCCCCCTCTGGGGTAAGACAAATGATGAATGAGGCGATATTCACCGATGGCTTTCTTGGGCACTATTCCCAACGGGGAAACCCTAAACTGAGGCGTGGGGGGTGTAGAAAATGGTCCAAAGACCCTGTCTTCCTTTATCTCTTTATCAATCTTTAGTTTAACCACCGCCTCCAAGCCTAAAACAGATTTTAAAATGGGAGATAAACAAGGGGAACGTGGCCCGAGGGCCGGAATCCGAAACCCATCAATAAAGCCACGAAGCAAATAATTTGCCGCAGCCCTGTTAGGGTCCATTTTCAACCAACCGCTAAGAGGACCCAACCTAATTGGGCTGGGGCCCTTTTTGAACATTAGCCTGGGCAGGGTTCTTCCTAGTAAACTGGGTGTCTCTTGTATTAAGTCCTGCGGGCCTTCCTTTATAACAGTTCTTAGCTGTTTGGTTATCCTGGCATATTGTACAGGCGTGTTGAAATCTACAGTTCTTTTTGGAGCAAGCCCCCTGGGCAACATATTCCCGGCACATAGGCCTTTGTTTTTGTGGCTGTTGTGCTAGGCCTCCTTGCCGAAAGGGCTGACCTCCCCTATTGTTTTTGGATGGTATGGCCACTATCGGCCTTCTCACCAGAGACGGATCTGGTTGTATTCATTACCTCCATCCACAGTTGACTATCAATGAGGTCCCATCACTTATTAGGCATCGTGGCAGCCTCAGCACGCAAGCGGTTATCCTAAATCAGCCACGCCTGACCGGAATAATTAACATATGCCCCGTAAATTATATTTTGGGACTTAGCCTTATATGGATGAGCCTCAACTATCAAGGATGCATAAATGGTGTAGCAAGCTATCCAGTTTTTCCAATTTTGTTCAACCCTCGTTTTCTTTAATTTTTCTTTGCATCCTCATCCGGATCCTCTTTTCCATTGTTCTCTAATTTTGTAAAGTATAAGGAAAAAATATCTATATATTCCTTCCGGAGGATTTTATCAATGGTTTTTGAGCCAAATGGGCCCCTAGCGAGGCCGCGGCTGCCGTAGAGATTATCGGCAGAACCCATTTGTCAGTTCCCCAAAATTGGTTGGCCTCCCCCCATTCTAGCCACTTCTAAGGGTATTGGGGCCACAGCAGAGTCATGGGAAACGGCCTTAATGACCGAAACCCCAGGTGCAGCCGGCGCTGAATCCGTGTGACTAAGTGATGTGGTTTGCGTCTGATTTTTGGCCCCAAGGCCAAACCAGTGTGGTGCTGTTACCTGTAGACATGGAGGTCCCTCCAGGACAGCAGGTTGTGAAGAGGGGTTGGTCGACACTGTGATTGCCATCGCAGAAGGTTGACTCTGTCGTGCTGGCGGCACTGGGTCAGCCAGCTTGGGCGTGGATGTCGCGGCTAGGCTTTCTTGGACAGCCATTGCCCGTGGCTGAGATACCGCCCGAGCCCCGGGATCGCCGTCTGGCTGGTTGGACTCTGGCTGGATGGCCCGCTCTCCTTTTTGGGTCCCAGCTTTCTTAGCAGACTCTGTGCAGACATGGGAGAAAGCAAACTCTTAAAGATTAGCTTATTAATAGCCCGTCGAGCCGGGTGCGGCCCGGCCTCCCTTACCGGCAAACCCCTCTCCCTCTCAACTTATCCATTCTGGCCATTAAGGCCTCGATGTCCTTGGCCGAAATGCCCTCCTCCTCCGATGATGACTCGTAAGGAGGGGGGGCGTTTCGCCGGCGTCTTCTTGGCCGGCCCCTTTCCCTTAGGAGCTGCCTATGTTCCTCTTTGGCGCCGTCCTGAAAGAAAAATTGATGTCGCTCCATCAAATATAGCAAAGAATTCTGGTTCCCTCTCAAATGTCATCAGTTCCAGCTGGAGTTAACCTCAGAAGCTCACTTCTTACTTGAAATCGACCCATGACCCCATATCATTAGTAAACCGACTATGAACCTGATTCATCTTAAGCAAGCCCTATGCACATGTGTTCCGCCTGATGAACTGTCGCTGACGAATGGGGGCTATTGATCTGCTCAGATTTGCATATCGCAAAGGCATCCCTGTTTTATATATATATTATTTTATTCATTTTTCTATTATTTTATCAGAAGCTGGAACTAACCGCAGGAGCTCTCTTTCAGGCATAATTCTTTCTTATCTCTCTCCCTCTTTAATCTTTTTTTTTTTGCTATCAGAAGCTGGATCAAACAGCAGGAACTCCCCCTCTGATCCTATTTAAAATAATATTTTTTATTTTATTTATTTATTTATTATTTTTATTTTTTTGGTATCAGAAGCTGGATCTAACAGCAGGAGCTCTCTCCCTGCTCCATTTTTTTGGTATCAGAAGCTGGATCAAACAGCAGGAGCTCCCCCTCTGATCCTATTTAAAATAATAATTTTTATTTTATTTTATTTTGGTATCAGAAGCTGGATCTAACAGCAGGAGCTCTCTCCCTGATCCATTTTTGGTATCAGAAGCTGGATCAAACAGCAGGAGCTCCCCCTCTGATCCTATTTAAAATAATAATTTTAATTTAATTTTATTTTTTGGTATCAGAAGCTGGATCTAACAGCAGGAGCTCTCTCCCTGATCCATTTTTTGGTATCAGAAGCTGGATCTAACAGCAGGAGCTCTCTCCCTGATCCTTTTTTTTTTTGGGAGCTGTGGCTAACATCGGGAGCTTGCTCCACTCCCGAATAAGAACTATCGACCTTAGGTCAGCAACCTCTGTAGCCAAGGGTATAACTCCCCTATTACCTGTGTAACTTTGTATATTTAACATCATACCTACTACATATAACACGCATCCGGCCCAAAATAAAGTAATTGAAATACCTTTCACTTTCATTTTGCCCCATGTGGCAAACGAAATTGGGCCTATCCTAAAATGGCGGCCGCCCCATCTCCCACAATGGCCTCCATCAACGGCCCGGACGGCGGCCAAAATTGACGCTGCGAACCCCGGCAGTGACGGATGCCAATTCAACACGAACCCTATTGCCAGAACCCTCAGGTAGCTTGAGGCCGGGCCCAATCCTAGGCCACGGTGACCATGCGCCAGGGAATGTCGATGGCCGGCTAGCCGCATGCCAAGCCACCCAGCTCCAGGCCCCTGTCCACGTGCGCCCTTGTTTGCCATAACCAAGGCCTCTGTGAAGGGCCCTGAAGCGCCCAGCCTTCGGGGGGTGGGGGGGTGGGTGAAGCCTCCTTCCCCCAGGACCCCTGTACAGACCTGTAGATGCTCTTCTTATCCCCTTAACCTCTTTTCTTCTCTTCTTTGCTGAACCTCTTCAGACTTCTTGTCTTCGCTCTTCTCTGCGACCTCTCTCCCCAACTTCCAGGCGCAGAATGAGCCTGGCTGGGGGCTGGCCTGGACAATCAGGCCACGCCCCCAGACTTTCTGGAGGATTTATGGGGATTTATGGGGAGGGGGGAAATTATTCTTTTGGAAAATAGGCACATAAGCAGAACATTGTGTTTTGGCTTATATACTTAATTCAAAAAACAAACAGAAATTCTCTTAGACAATTTGGAGAGGAGCTTTCAATTTTGTTCAATAGCTCTTTTTTAAAGTGTCTTTAGCCATAAAACTACACTTACAGGTCTAGCCATCTCCACTGGGTCTAAATGTTAGCATTCTTTGTAGAAACGGCAAAAGAAAAGTCACTTAAAAAGCTAGAAATCTCCATGTCATAAAGAAAAAAGATTGAAGATAGAATTCAAGGATGAGAAGTCATGTGTACATGGTCAGACATAGAAAGTGCTTCAGTAAAAGTCACTATCTGAAAGAATATGGGCAACGTAATATAAGTGACCCTTTGGCAGTGTTAGGTTTTCCTTGCGTAGATACTCACTGTGTTGATTACGGTTGTCATGGTTAAAAGAGAAAATCTCCCAAAGAGTCTGAAAGTGAACAAGTTTTATTAGACTCACAGCAAGAATGGATATCTCTGTCTGTTTTTGCTCTCTATGACATTTACGTTTGTTCCAGCATATTTTTTCCTACCTCGTTTCATGATTTTTAAATAACAATAACAAGAATAATGTCTTACCTGCCTCTCCCTATGGATCAAAGCAGAAAACAATGAATTAAAATACAGCATCAAATAAGCATATTGTTCAATTAAAAACAATAATCGATGTACATGAAATTATGTGTTTTTATGCATATGAAAACTGACACAGTTCTGTCCAATATATAGACCATTTTGCAAGATTTTTTAATGACTTTTAGTATGCTATTTCCATTATCCAGCGATTTTAAAATATGATTTCCCATACTGTATGAACAATGTAAGTATTTTTGGATCTATAAAAGAACCCCCGAACTAGGAGAACTGCAAAGGAATCAAAACATTATTAAACTGTAGTTTGCACATTAATCTAGGAAATTAATATAATCAATGCACACATTTCAGTGGGGTGTTGATTTTGTTTGACTTGCGAATTGAACCATAAAACTAGAAAAAATGAAAGAAAAATCAAAAGATAATTGGATTGCGGTTTGGAGATTCATTCAGGAAGTGCAGATTAGGTACTTCACATGAAAATGAGAAGCAACTGAATTTCTCAGCCATCCTTATTTCACAGGATGTGGTCTAAATCAGCAGCCAGGATCTGTTCAGGCTGCAATTCCATGCTTTGGATCTTGGAGCAGATTGGAATCACTCCTGTAATAAAATTGTTTTCTGTATTTTATCCATTTCTGTTGTAAAGTTGATGACTTAATGGATGAGTAGTATCTGAAAAGCTCTCTTGGGAAGCAGCCTATGCAGATGGTGACTCAGGGCCCTTTGGGCCCTTCCAGACATGCCCTGTATCCCAGGATCTGATCCCAGGTTTTCTGTTTATCACAGATTATCTGGCAGTGTGGACTCATATAATCCAGTTTAAAGCAGAAAATCTGGGATCAGATCCTTGGATATAGAGCCTATCCGGAAGGGCCCTCAGTCACCCAAAACCCAGCTAAAGTGAGGGGTATAATAACAACAACAACAACAACAACAACAACAACAACAACAACATTAATTTATATCTTGCCTCCATCGCCTCGAAGGGACTTGGAGTGGCTTACAAAGGGACGTGCCCAACAAAACAGGTTAAAATAAACATAAAAACAAGCAATATCAAACATCAATAAACATAAAATCAGACAACATTATAAAAACAATTAAAAGCTATAATGGCTGAGCAAATAAAGTGCTGGGTTTGCTTCATAATTACTAAGTGCAATGAATCCTAAGTAGAGCCAGGGAAAGTGCAACAATCAGAGTCTAGGAGGCAAATTTCCTCGGGCTATTAAAGTGTTAGAAGTGCCAGAAAGGGACCATGTTAAAGTGCAGAAATAGTACGACATAGTGCAAAAATAGTAAGTTAATATTTAGTAGTAGTCAATGATGGCTTGTGGGTCTTACATGAGTGGAGTGGAGAACTGACTCCATATTTCAGTCCAAACTTTACAATACAGTATGTTGAATCTATTTTGGGGAACTGTTGATAGCTAATTTAAAAATCAAAATGAAATATTCTCTGCCCCACTGATACTGGACTCACACTCTAGTTGTTAGAATTGCTTTCCAGGTTGTGGAAAGGTGATGTTTTAGGTATTGGGCTTCCAAATGAAATCTTCAACAGGTCCTGCTAAAAGATTGTGAGTCCTAGACCTAAGGAGTCCTAGACCCATAGCTCCTGGAAGTCCAAGCAGAAAGTATTTGAATATATGGACTACAGGCCAATGTCATGAGAGTTTTCAGAGGCACAAATGGAATCATTATAGAGGGAGGAAGGCCAGCTTCACAGTTATATAGATTTCTGGACCTGGGTCTCCTGTGTCCAAAATCCAGATCTCATTTCTGTTCACAACCTCTCCCATGCACAGATGTGCACAGGCATACTCCAATACAGAAAAGAAGACTGCTGTTTCTTCTGTACTACTTACATCAACTTATAGTTAACATTTTCCTTTTAATTCCTTTCTTTGTCAAGAAAATCCCTTTCAACCTCTAAAACAGTAATTTGTTCCTCCAATACTTACAAGTACTAAATTGAGGTCTCCCCTCCTGGCCATCAACATTGAGATAGTTGCAAAGGGCATGTCATAATATTAGACATAATAGGCACTTTGTGACTTCAAAAATTACTTCACAAGTACTCTCTGACTGTATGCACTTGAAGCAGTAATCACACACAACCCATAATCAACAACATCTTCTATTTCCACAAATGCCAGATGAAAATAATGTAACAAAAGACACACTGATTACATGCAGGGGTTGATATTGTAATTTTCAAATATTAAAGCGCATTTGAAAAGCCTCTGATATTATCTCAGTTTGCTTTTTGGTCTAGCGATGCAGTCTCAAAGTTGTCTAAAATGTGCTAGTATTGGTACAAAGAAACCACATGAGGGAGCATTTGGAGAATTGAAATGCATTTATTTCATTGTGCAACTGGGATAGAGAAGTAAAGTGCAATTGGAGCCAGAATTTAAGCACATCTAAAAATTATCATGTGCTTAACAGCTTCAACTGATCATACATGCCATTTGAACAAAGTGTACCATCAATTCTGTCCTCTCAATCACTGTCGTCTTTCCTGTATTATGATTTTGAACATATTAGTTTTATAAGATTTAAGACTTAATTCCCTTTCCCATAAAAAGGTATCCCCCTGCTTTCAAAGCAAATGTAAATACTTAATTTAGTAATGACACAAGGATTGGATTCCCGCAGTGCAGTTACTGATAGTATCATCTCCTTGGATCTCTTCCCTTAGTAAGGATTTTTGTGTTAATGTTACTCAAAAATCACCACTCATAAGTTTGACAAAACCAATGTCCAAAAAAAAAAAGCAGCAGTCACGAAAATAACAATGCATGTTTGTAGCATATGTGGACAAAACTGTATGATTTGAAGCTTTGTGGTAATTTGGTAGTAATGATAGCTCTGACCAGAGTGTACTTGCATTTAGAAGATGCAAAAAGAAAATTAGCATAGAGTTTTAGCCTTGTATTGATACATTGGGCTTATATAAAACATTTTTGTGCTTATAACTAACCTTGTTGTTAACTGCTTCACTGAGTGACCCCCTCTGATGGTATTGTGCTAGAATTCCCATCATCCCTGGAGTGCTGGGCCACTCTTTTGTAGAGATTAGCTTCAATATGGGTTTTTTTTCGTATCAGGAGCAACTTGAGAAACCGCAAGTTGCTTCTGGTGTGAGACAATTGACCATCTGCAAGGACATTGCCCAGGGGATGGCCAGATGTTTTGATGTTTTACCATCCATGTGGAAAGCTTATCTCATGTCCCTGCATGGGGAGCTGGAGCTGACAGAGGGAGCTCATCCAGCACGGCGTCAAACCTCCGACCTGTCAGTTTTCAGTTCTGCCGACACAAGGGTTTAACCCATTGTACCACTGGAGGCTCCTACCTATATGGTTGCCAAAAATGAAAGAGGAAGGATTTAGATGATGTAGTTGGGAGAATAGCTATTAACATTAGGTGAAATTGTTATGCATTTCCTAGTGCCTTTGTATTTTATGGAAACTGTATTTTCTTAAATGTACTACCTGAGATCCTTTCAACTGGAGATGCTGGGAATGTAACTGGGGCCTCCTGCCTGTAAAGCATGTACATTGGCCACTATTTCACAGCCAGAATTCCCAGTGGCAGCATTAGCTGGGAAATTCTTTGGCTCTCTCTATAGTTTTTTAAAATGAAAGAATGGCATTAATTGGGCCCAATGCACAAATGCCTCTATATACAACATACATCGCACATTTTATTTAAGGTGTAGTGAATAAGAGATGTTTAAGTCTGTTTCTGTATTACATACATGGATTGCTTCCCAATCATAGTACTGTTCAAGAGGTTTGTAAACCACATCTATTGAAAGACTGCAGGCAAGGTGTAGTGGAGACAAATGTATAAGCGTTTGAGTACTAGGATATTTTTACTAGCACAGATCACGGTACTATCTGGCACTTCTATTAGATTTCTCTTTGCTTTCTGATTTTAGCTGCCATTCTTAGAGTCTCAAAGAGAAAAATTTCAAGCGAACGCTATGGTTGTCCCACTTTTAATTTAATATTTGCGTGTTTTTTCTCATGTCAGGAGCAAATTGTGAAACTTCAAGTCGCTTCTGGTGTGAGAGAATTGGCCATCTGTTTTTCTGGGGTTTTACCATCATTGTGGGAGGCTTCTCTCATGTCCCTGCATGGGGAGCTGGAGCTGACAGAGGGAACTCATCCGTGCTCTCCCTGGATTTGAACGTCGAACTTGTTGGTCTTCAGTCCTGCCAGCACAAGGGCTTAACCCATTCTGCCACCAGGGACTCCTATATTTGGGGGTGGCAGCAGGTAATTAAGTGCCATTAGCCTTAGAGGGGCCTTAGAGGGGCCTTGGTGGTACAGCAGGTTAACCCGCTAAGCTGCAGAACTTGCTTACCTGTAGGTTGGTGGTTCGAACCCGTGGGATGAAGTGAGCTCTCACTGTTAGCCCCAGCTTCTGCCAACCTAGCTGTTCTAAAGCAAGCAAATGTGAGTCAATTGATAGGTACTGCTTTGGCGGAAAGGTAACTGTGTTCCATGCAGTCATGCTGGCCACATGACCTATGTGTCTATGGACAACGTCAGCTCTTTGGCTTAGAAATGGAGATGAGCACCCCAGAGTCAAACCTGACTAGACTTAATGTCAAGGGCAAACTTTTACCTTTACCTTAGCCTTACAAAAGACCTGATTCTGGTGGCTACGAAACTGGTTTGTTAATATGGACATGATCACATGGGGCTGTAGGTTTATCAGCATTTACTCTTTCTTTCTTTTTCTTTCTTTCTTTTTGGTCAGCATACAGATAAAGACAATCCTTACAGACTAAAACAATGTTATATAATAGTGTTGCCTGAGATCCTGTATTTGGGAGACAGCTAGGGTGTTTGGCTATGCTCCTAGAACCAGGCCTAGATTCTCTACTGAATAAAATCGCTGATGTCAGTTTATTCTTCAAACAGAATTGTAGATCTGGTATCTAACTAACTCTCTGCCTACCCTCAACTCCAACTTATATGTAAAGTATAAAAGGTTCCCAGAGGGCCTCTGAGTATATGCAGGATATTGTTTTCTTCCTCTATGTTTGGATATGAGAATACCTGGACTCTGAACACCTTTCCTTTTTGCAACTTTGAAGTCACATGGGGTCTTTTTAAAATTTGTTTAATACAGAAGTTCTTTACATTTTCCCAACAGTTTCAATCAAATCCTAATAAGAACAATACAGCAATGGCTTATAGAAGCTGGGAGGCAGTGGCACTGGACTGCTATCAATTTGAATGAGGTTAGTTTATTTTTCATTATAGGTAATCATCAGATCATTTTTATTAAAATGAAGCAAGTCAGAGAGACTAATGTTTGCCATTAATCCTCTCTCTGGAGAACTATTCTTTCTAGCTCTAGTGAGTTGGACTTAAAAGGCAAATGGTACTATAAGTGTTAATTTCAAAGTGAATTATTCAAGAAGTGCTATGTGTCAGCAAGCTTCGTTTTGTGAAACTATATTTATGTCTTCCTTAACTACAGTTCACCCATTCCACGATCTTTTATAGATCCAGGAAGTATGTCGGATATGAAGAAGTGCTTATGGTAAAAGGAAGTTTGGGCAGTTAGATTCAATTAAAAGACAGGATGTAACTTTGTTTCAAGAATATTGGATTAGCAACAATATGCAAGAGGTCTTGATTCTGCACCCTCACAAGTATACTCTATTGTTAGTCCTATTGTGAGAGCTCTGCTGTGGACTGGTCCAGGAGATTATGAATAGTCGGAAGTGACTGAATGAATAAAAAACAAGAGACTTTTGGGAGGGGGGAGGGGGTAATTGGGGATACAATTCTTATTTGAAGGTACAACTTTCTGATCCCTCATCTCTCAGATCACTCCTGATTGTCAAAGCAAAGTAACGCTTAGAGACATTCATCCTTATTGTTGGGGGGGGGGGGGGGTGAGCTTTTTTATGGAGCTTATCATCTGGGCATGTTTTTTAAACAACATCTGCTAAAATAATGTAATTGTGCCACTTTTTAAACTAAGTAAAATGTTTAATTGATTTTGCAGTCCAAGTAGTAATATACAATCATAGAATGTCTGTGATAATCAGAAACAAGTAAAAGTAACTAGGGAAGGAAAGTCTGACTTCATTTCCTTTGCTTTAAACAAGTAGTCAGCCAAGTCCCAAAGCTTCATTTTAGCTGAGTATCACAAGCACTCAGTACACTTCAAAGTCAACCTCTATCCAGAGGGCAGGTAGACTTACAGTGGAGTACAAACCTCCTCAGACTTTTCCTGCTCAATGACACTGAGGAGCTCCACTCTGCAGAGATCAAGACCAGATTCCCATCCCTTGTGTCCACAGGGCAGTGTGTGCTTTCTTTGCATAGTCCTGGTTTTTAAAAGAATGCTTCACAAGTATTTTGTTGAAGTCAGTTCCACTGCATTCAATACGGTGGTGCTCAAATGATGCATTAATTCAGCCTAAATCATCAGCAGATCTAGGATTTGATTGTAACTTGCAATATGGATCATGTTTTTGATCTGGATCATGTTTTTGATGATGAGACGATAGTGAATGGTTATTGTAGCAATTGTTTATTAATTATGTAATATGTTAGGTTGTTAACTGTTTTTACACGGTAGCATTGAATTTTTGCTGTTCTTATTTGTTGTGAACCGCTGTGAGTCACCTTCGGGCTGAGAACAGCGGTATATAAGTAAAGTAAATAAATAAATAATAAATAAATATGCAATGTGTCTTTCTCTTTTCCATTTCAGGAACACAGGCATAACTGAGCTATATCACAATGATAGCTCAATGAGGGAAAATTATTCTTTTTACAGTGGTTTTAACTATTTTTATAGTTAAATCAGCTTGCAACTCCTTTTTTAAAAAAAGTAATGTAATGAGTTCATTTCAATCATGCAAATGCCAAAGTTACATTTTGATCTTATAGAAACTCTTTGGGGGTGTGGTGGCTTGAAACCATAGCTATTTGTTTTAAGATGTGTAGTAGACCCCCTTATCCATAGATACAATAACCAAAGTTTTACTGATCTATGCTTGTGGACCTCTCTAGGGCCCCATCCACACTGACCAAAAGCTCAGGTATTTCCTGGAAAGCTTTGTGATGATTTGCAAACTAAATTAAAAAGAACCAAGTTGTTTCAAATGTGCCAATCATTGACCACACTTCTTGCCAGGCTACAATGATAAATCTTTTATTTCCAGAGAATACAATTAACCACACCTTATACAATTAATGAGACATATTGCATTTTTTTCCAGAGCTGAGCAGTCACTTCTCTGGCAACACTGAATAACATGGAAATGTTTATTTTACACATTGATGTGTATGCATTGCCTTTTGACCCTAATTAGTATGTGCATTATCAGTGAGTACAAGGCATTGCATTTGTTACTTGAAAGCAAATTTCCTGTTACAAAAGAATCAGTGTTTATTGTCATTATGCAAATATACACACTTTTTTGATTGTGGAAGACTAGCTCTTAGGTATTGAAGTGTCACATTGTGATTTCACAACCCCCCCCCCCCCTTCTTTTTTTCTTTTCTTTTCTTTTGTTGATGTGAACAAAGGGATCCAGAGCTCTCTGGAGTTTTGTAACCATTTCCTACAGTGATTGAGGAGGTATCTGGCATAGACTTGATTTGTCCCCTTCTCCCTGTGCCGTTAAGCATTGGGAGAAAAGGGATGGTGTTTCCAGCCTATGTGAACAGTACACTGGTTCAGACTGGAATTGGTTGTGCTATCTATACCCACCCTGAAGTGAGGGCTTCTCTGGAACTTTGCCACCTTTGTTTAGTGTGAGATCAAACTGAGTTAATCTAGTTTACTGAATATTAAGTCCCTGGACGTTGTCTGGTCATCTAGGAGTGACTTCTAGTGTACATCGGGGTATAGGGTTAGTGTTGACTGTAGGCCTCTGATATATTTTGCTGGCTATGTAATGAGAAATACATTTGATTTTAGTCCTTTGTTTATTATATTTGTATCCTGTTTTCCCTTCTGTGAGCACAAGGAAATATATATTGCACTTTGCTTCCTCCTCACTTTATCCTCACAAGAACCCTATGATGTAGGTCAGTCTAGGAAACAGTGGCTGCTCCAACTCAAGCAGAATTTCATAGGTATGGGGCCATTAAAACTTGATCTCCCAAGCTCCAGACCAGCAGTGAAAATACTATACAGACATCACTGGCACTCTACTTGTTATGTAATTAAGTCCTCTCCTCATATCTCCCTGTAATCATTTTCCCCTTTAGCATTTTAAGAAATCTGAATGAGCAATTTTTACTCAATAATAAATTGAGGCTTGTGCCTGGCATTATCAATCAGTGTGAGAGGTTTTGATAGTTACTCATTTGGATGAGAACTGTATCCAAAAGCCACACAGAAAAGAAAAAAAACATGTGTTGTGGTGTCCTCTCCACCCCCATCCATGTGATCTTCCCCTCAATCACATAAAGCACATCAACTGCCATATCAGCTGTTTTCTCCAGATGGTTCTGATAGCTGGGGAGAAAAAGTGACATGAAAACAAACCCTGGACTTTAGCATGTGGGTTCACCAACTGTTGTGCGAAGACTTCTGAGACTGGAGGAGATATCATCCCCTGCCCATGTAGTCTGGAGGCATTTGTCCAAGGCATTATGGAAACTTGCTGAGATCCACTTGGGCCCACACTATATATTGGATGTAACCTAAAGGCATTTCTCTGTATGGATACCTGTGTGGAAGTGGGCTTCCAGAGACTTTTTAAAGCCTGGAATAGCTCAGTACTTGGAAACATCTTCCTGTTTTAATTCACTGGAAGAGGAGAGCTCCCATATGCATAACTACCAGTCCAATTCACTGGGAGGGGAGAGATGTCATGTGCATAACTAGCAATTTAAAGGGCAAGAAGCCGAGGAATTAGTCAATAGCTGGGAAAATCAAGTTAGGTAGAGTGACACACAAAGGAGTAGTCAGAATCTAGTGCCAAGGGTTCAGAAAGCAGGGCAGAGACTCCAAGGTGGCTTGGGTGCCTTTCCCACAAAATGGAAAAGGCACCCAATAGCTTCCAGGAATTGATGAATGTTTGCTGCCTGCCTTATCTAGGTAGGTTGATTGTTCAGTGATAACAGCCAAGGCAGTACCACCTGAGCTACAGGTCAGCCAAGGCCTCTCCAAGGGTGATCAGATCATGATATGAATAAACATAACAGTTTAAATAATGCACCAGTAAGGCCTTTTCGCAAACCACCATGAGAATTTCAGGGGGGGGGGCTGAAGCCCCTCAAGCCCCCCCCCCCCCCCCGGCTACATGCCTGTCTCCAAACATTCTTGTATGCTACTATCTGAGAGGGAGACATGACACCTCCCATATAAAGACAAAATACAAGTTGCAAATTGTTATCCGAACAAAACTATGTTAACATAAACCGTGTAAATACACTGCATATAAACCACACAAAGAAATTACAAGTCTGAGTGCTACTTGGTTATCTCGTAGTCCTTGAAAAATTAAACTGTCTTCGAAATGCAGTACATTTTTATCTTTGATTTATCTGAGTCTAATTCCATTCCAGTAGAATTCCTGTACCTGCAAGATGAGTCTGAAGTTTAATTTACCCACATCCAACAAATGTCCTTTCTTGGAACTTTCTAGGTCTTCCAGATGATTCTATGGTATGCTTCCACCAGAAGTTAGCATAGCATTGCCTTTGAGGACCAAACACATTCCCAGAAAGGAGACCTCTTTAAAAAGAATTCTAGGCCCCCCAGGGTGACTCTATTGTAACTTACAGAGGAAATTGTTTAATTCAATAGAGTTCATTATTATTCACAGTTTCCAGTTTCCATGAAAAGTTCAGGGACATATCCCCTGCAGATATGAAGTTATATTGTACAATGAACACTTTGAAACTGCACTTACCTTACTTTCAGAAAGACATGAATGATTTTACAGAAAACATTCATGATTCCATAAACACACAAAGGAATGTTCCATCAATACCAAACAAATGAGATCCACCTGAAAAAAACTAGCAATAGACATTGGGGTTTATTTTTAAATTCCCTCTTCTTTTATTATCCCCAAATAAAGCATGTGCCAAAGTGGTATATACTTAAAATTTGTACCAGACTCAACCAGAACACCCAAAAAGCTCATCTAAAAAACTCATTATCATTTAAAGATTCAGTGGTATACCAATGTTCCTGGTTAAATATGTTAATGCATAATTGCAGTGAATATATATTCAGAAGTAACATGTAACGTTTCAGCTCTCAGAAGGAATCTTGATTCAAAATCTCCAAGTTTGTTTTTTTTACAATTGGACTAGAAGAGACTGCTGCTCAGAAGTCTTAAATGTTTTTCCCCTTCCCCAACATAATTTGATCCTTAAGGATGTCTAACCCAAAGAGCCCTGTGTGCAAAATAACATTGAATAAATATGCTAATTGGCATGGACTGAAATATGGATTGCATTTGGATTTAAGACATATTAGGATAGCATGCAATTTCATCACCTCATGTTACCAATAGGTGGCAGAAAGTAAAAAAAATGAAAAAAGTTGCAAATTTTTATAATCATCAAATACAGAAAATCCCCCTCCAGGTCCCTTCCTCATCTGTATGAAATTACTTGCAAAGAGAAAAAAAATATTTGTCAAACGGAGGGATTACCTACTAGGATTTACTATGTTTTTAAAAATAATTTCTGCAATATTCCTAGAGCGTGTGAAAACCCTGGTAGTGCAAATGAGCTGATCCTAGTTAGATTCTCCCTCCCAGTCACCTATACATTCATATAGGATTTAGCCTCTCCTACCACTCTTTTGTTATTATTCTCCTTGTGTTCAAAGATAACACAATTTCCCATGGATTTAGTTGCCTTTGTCATTCTTTTAAACTGAGCAAAGCTATAACATGGAAACAATTAGCGACATGGTCCTGCCGTCTTTGGAGCCTCGGGAGAAGTGTGGGAGAGAGTGCAAGAAGGGAATAGTGTAAAAAGCCCTCTGGTGAATGAAAATTTGTGGGATGCTAGAACTATTCCATTAGAAACTACCACAGTTCTGCTTAAAAAAAGATTAACAAGAGAAAATGCTTTTTAGATAGTATATCTTGTATAGTACTAGTAGAAATATTAGCTCAACTTGAGACCACATTGGCACTGACCACTTAGGTTGGAGAAGAGCCAAATCAGCTCCATGGATGCCAAACACCATATGGATCTGATCCAGGACAATGCAGGGCAAGGCCATCTTAACATGGCAATGTCAGGGGAAAGTCTGAATTCTGGCCGCTAATTCAGACTATCCCCAATTTTGAGCCAATGGGAAGTTGAACCAGTTACAACTGTCTCCACTGTCATTCCATATTTCCTGAGCTTTGGTGATCTGGGGACATGGGATGGCAATTCCCTTTTCCCCTTCTGTGTCACTGCAGTCTCTGGACGCAACATAGGTCCTATTTGTCAGCCATCACTTATAGTGATATTGGCCAGAGTGATGGGCACTTTGGGAAGGGAGGGCAGATGAGATTCCTCCTCTTCCCCTCTCCCTTGGTATCCTGTCACAGGTATAATTCATGTCACGGCTGGAAACACTGAGGCTGGGGGGAAAAAAGTGTGGTTGTTCAGTATCACTGAACTGTGTTAGATCCGACTCCGGCCTCTGTATCATCTAGGGAACTCCCTGTGTGGTCCATACTCACACAGCACACCAAATCAACCCTGGAGTATCTGTCAGTGTAGATCCACCCTGAATGAGAAATACTTAAGTTCAACCATATGCCCATTTTCTTTCCTTTAATTTTTCTGTCCCTACTTCCTCTTTCTTTTCACTCAGCCTTCTTTTCATTCAACCTTTCCCTTGCCATACCCTAGGACAGGGGTCCTCAAACTTTTTAAACAGAGGGCCAGGTCACAGTCCCTCAAACTGTTGGAGGGCCGGATTATAATTTGAAAAAATCTTGAATGAATTCCTATATCTTATTTGTAGTGCAAAAAAACCCCACTTAAAATAATACAATAATTAAAATGAAGAACAAATTAAACAAATATAAACTTATTAGTATTTAAATGGAAAGTGTGGGCCTGTTTTTGGCTGATGAGATAGGATTGTTGTTGTTGTTGTGTGCTTTCAAGTCGTTTCAGACTTAGGTTGACCCTGAGCAAGGGCCAAGTAAATGACGTTGGAGGGCCGTATCCGGCCCCCGGGCCTTAGTTTGGGGACCCCTGCCCTAGGATCTCTCTCTTTTTCCCTATGTGGAGTGCCTGGGTCCTACAGAGGAAAGTGGCAGATATCGTCTAAAGACTCTGAAAAAATATCCCAGGCCTGCCTTTAACCTTGTCCCTGAAGACATCATGGAACCTTTGAATCATAGTTAGAAGAGACCGCATGGGCCATCTAGTCCAAACCCCTGCCCTGCAGGAAAAGCACAAGGTACCCCGATAGATGACCATCCAGCCTTTGTTTAAAAGCCTCCAAAAAAGGAGCCTCCACTATAGTCTTAGGCAGAGTGTTCCACTGCTCTTACAGTCAGGAAATTGTTGCTAATGTTCAGGTGGAATCTCCTTTCTTGTAATTTGAACCAATTTCTCCAGAGCAGCAGACAAGCTTGCTCTCTCCGCCTTATGACATCCTTTCACATATTTATACATGGCTATTATGTCTCCTCTCAACCTTCTCTTCTGCAGGCTAAACATACTTGGCTCTTTAAGATCATTTTAGTTGCCCTCTTCTGGAGACGTTCCAGCTTGTCAGTATCTCTTTTAAATGATGGTACTTAGAATTGGACACAGTATTCCAGGTGAGGTCTGACTAAAGCAGAATAGAGGGGTATCATGACTTCCCACAATCAAGACACTATACTTCTTCTGATGCAGCTGAAAATCTCATTGGCTTTTTTAGCTTCAGCATCACATTGTTTGTTCATGTTCAACTTGTTGTCCATGAAGACTTCAGGATCTTTTCCACATGTACTGTTGATGAGCCAGGCATCACCCATTCTGTATCCTTGCATTGTTTTTGACTAAGTGTAGTATCTTACATTTGTCCTTGTTGAAATTCATTTTGTTAGTTTTGGCCCAGCTCTCTAATCTGTTAAGGACATTTTGAATTCTGATCCTGTCCTCTGAAGTATTAGCTATCCCTCCTAATTTGATGTCATCTGCAAATTATACCTTCATCTAAGTCATGAATAAAGATATTTAACAGTATTTGGCCCAGGACCGAACCTTGTGGCACTCCACTAGTCACTTCTTTCCAGGATGAAGAGGAACTATTGATGAGCACTCTTTGGGTTCAGTTGCTTAACCAATTACAGATCCACCTAATAGTAGCACTGTGTAGCCCATATTTGACTAGTTTGTTTTTGCAAGAAGATCATAGGGACCTTATCAAAGACCTTACTTAAATCAAGATATGCTACATGCATAGCATTCCCTGCATCTACCAAGCTTATAACTCTATCAAAAAAGAGATAAGATTAGTCTGGCAAGACTTGTTTTTGAGAAATCTGTGTTGACTTTTGGCTAAGATTCTTTTCAGTTCTAATGTTCAGCCAGTGTATTCCCACCAAGATCCCCATTCTGCCCCTCTATGTAACCTGAGCTGAAGGCACCAGGGTGTTCTCTCACAAGTCAATCAATGGCCAGGTGGATCCCAAGCACTACCCAGATTGCAGCTAGAAAAAAAGAAAGAGTTTTTGCCATATTAGAGTTCTGCATCTGTATAGTGCTCAGGAGTCTCCTCCCTAGCTGTGAAAGTATGTCCCAGTATCTCAAGGTGAAGTTGTACATGATCTGGGGAAAGGAGATCATTGCCCAAGGAAGTAAGAATACCTCCTTGTACAATGAGAAAAAGCACATGTGCTCTGGGGCAGGTTGTGTCATATCACCAACAGAAGTCTGATCCTTGTCTTTAAACACTGTACAGTAAATTAAGTAATCCATTAAAAATAACCCCAGAGCACTAACAGTTATCCATGCAAGCTTCAGGTAATTAGGTTTTATAGTTTTGGAACTGTGCTGGAGATGCACACATGCACTTGGATTAGCATAAAGAAGGCACAGGAAATGAAAGAAATAAAGACCAAGTAAGTCTACATTAGTAAATTTTGTTAATCTTATAGTGGTGTCTGGCATTCATTATACATGGTGCCTAAAATCATTGTGCCTCCATAAATTCTGTGCGTATCTTCAAGCAATCACAAGAAAGTAGACTTTTAGTTCATGGCAGTGAATTTATTATATGCTTGTATGTGCATGGCTGCCAGCACCACATAGGATCATGCCCTGTTCATAAAGAGCAGATGGTGTTCATTGACTGCAAGAAAATGGAGATCAGGTCTTTCACTAGAAATATATGTATGATTACAAAATGTGTGTAGAATCTACAAAAGTTATAAATTGAGGGGTGGGGGAGGGGAAAGAGAAAAAGTAACTAGCTCTGTGGATTTTTACAAAACATGGTGTGTTTTTATACTTTTGGAGTATGAATTGTGTTCAGTGTAAAAAGCTGAAGAAGGAATTTCCAATATCACAATTTACTATGCAATCCCAGGAATTTGAGGCAGCTCCCTTACAGTATTATAATCTTGTACAAGAAGCCAGAAACAGAAATCATTTTTTGTCCCCTAACCAGACCTGTATGCTGTGGCTCCAATCCATCTCAAATCTACATGCATTTCTTTTGTAAGAAAGAACACAAGGCTTGGCTGAGATAGAATAAGGAAAAATAGATTTCTATGGGGATTCCATCACACACAGGCCTTTCATCTTGGCACAGAGAAGGCAGAGATTCTACAAGTTTTAAAATGGTTTATTGGTTGCACACATCATGTTATTTATCTGTTGGCTTCCCAGGGCAGTGGCCTCATTGGAGTGACTGAAATCAAGCATATTTCATAAGGCAGATATTATATGACTTATTATTCATTTTTCTGCTACCTTGCAATTTTCTCTTCTTCTGTGGGTTGTTATAATTTGCATGGAGTTTGTGAACTGTATCAAATTGGACTGTATCAAAATGATAAATTTAAATGAATAAAAGATGGGATTTTGACTGGAAGAGGTGGTACTAAAAGCTGAAGATTGTTTCAAGCTGCACTGAACAGCATCAGGCAAAAAGCCCAAATGGAATCTGTGGCTTTATTTTATGTTAGGAAATAAAAATCCATTGCCCCCCTCCCCCACCCAGCAAGCGCTTCGTGTTTAACATGAGGAATAGATTGTCTTAAACAATCTTCTTAGTTGAATGTTGTCTGTGGCAAAAGGCATTGGAAACCACAAAACAAATTTTGAGTGAGTCAAAAACATTATGATTACAGCCTTGTTGCATGTCAAGTACAAACTCATTTACAGAGCTTAGAAATGGTGTGGTATTTTTATGCACTATATGCTGGCTTTTCTAGCTGAGGGATTTGTGGCACTGCAGTCCAAAAAAGCAATTCATCAAGCTCAGTTCATTTATTATACAACTGACTACAACAGAAAGTAGCCTTTCCCTTACAAGCATCTGCATTCAATTATAGTTATTAATGTTTTAGTTATTAATTAAAAGGAATACCAAGGTCATGTTTGCCAGAAAGATTAGTCATGGTCATTTCTGTGTTTTCTCTCAATCCAACCATAGAATTCACAAAGTCAGTTATGAATATATAACACACATTTGTGACTGTTTCTTACACTCACAACCCCTGTGTATTCACTGCTTTAGGGACTATGAGAATCTTCTAATCTCTATTTACCAGGCAGCAGCTAATGCAATTGATGGATGTCTGTTCCTCTGACTGATCTTCTCAGTCCGGCTGCATGTGAGCAATCCACAGTGCTAGGGGGAATTGTGACAGGCCTAACACAATGTAGATCACTCATGGAAAGGGGCAGGAACATCAGTCAGCTGATTTTTGATCTAAAGGGAAACAGACCCCTGTTGCTAGCAGTGACTGCTGCTTGGCAAGGGTGGACTGGGGAATGGCATGCCAGGAATTACTACTTAAGTTTGTAACATAGTTGTTACACAAGGGAAGGGAAGAAGGGGAAAAAAGGATGACCCAAACAATTACCGTCCAGTCATCCTCACATCGATACCTGGCAAGATTCTGGAAAAGATTGTTAAGGAAGTGGTCTGAAAACACTTAGAAACAAATGTGGTCATAGCTAATAGTCAGCACGGATTTATCAAAGGCTTAGAAGGCATGATCACCAAGTTTGCAGATGACACCAAATTGAGAGGGATAGCCAATACTCCAGAAGACATGAGCAGAATTCAAAACTATCTTAACAGATTAGAGAGATGGGCCAAAACTAAAAAAAATTTAAGTTCAACAGTGACAAATGCAAGATACTCCACTTAGGCAGAAAAAAGTAAATGCAAAGATACAGAATGAGGGACGCATGGCTCAAGAGCAGTACGTGTGAAAAAGATCTTGGGTCCTTGTGTACAACAAGTTAAACATGACCCAACAATGTGATGTGGCAGCAAAAAAAAAGCCAATGGAATTTTGGCCTGCATCAATAGAAGTATAGTGCCTAGATCCAGGGAAGTCATGCTACCCCTCTATTCTGCCTTGGTTAGACCACACCTGGAATATTGTGTCCAATTCTGGGCACCACAATTGAAGAAAGATATTGCCAAGCTGGAATGTGTCCAGAGGAGGGCGACTAAAATGATTGAGGGTCTGGAGAACAAGCCCTATGAGGAGTGGCTTAAAGAGCTGGGCATGTTTAGCCTGAAGAAGAGAAGGCTGAGAGGAGACATGATAGCCATGTATAAATATGTGAGAGGAAGTCAGAGGGAGGAGGGAGCAAGCTTGTTTTCTGCTACCCAGGAGACTAGGAGGCGGAACAATGGCTTCAAACCTGAACATTAGGAAGAACTTCCTGACTGTGAGAACTGTTCAGCAGTGGAACTCTCTGCCCCGAAGTGTGATGGAGGCTCCTTCTTTGGAAGCTTTTAAACAGAGGCTGGATGGTCAGCTGTCAGGGGTGCTTTGAATGCAATTTTCCTGCTTCTTGGCAGGGGGTTGGACTGGATGGCCCATGAGGTCTCTTCCAACTCTATGATTCTATTATTCTATGATAGAGAATTCTGTCCCCTGGATGGTTTACACAGTCACCCCCCCCCCCCCCAAACCCTAGCTAATGTAGAGATGGAAGGGAGTCCTCACTACCCAGCGATGTTGGACCCAGTTTGATGCTGCTGGTTAGCCATACTTATTGTTGCCTCCCATTCTCCTTGGGCGCAACATGAGCCCTGGCTGACATCACTTGTTTTTGAAGTCATATCATTCATGGCACCAGAGCAATGAGCGAGGGGGGAAAGGAGGAAACACCCCCTCCTCTCTCTTGAAACCATGGCAGTTAAAATCCAGTCATAGCTCTATAACCGTCTTGTGTGAAAAGACCATGGGTATCCTAAACCCTGTAGTTTCCTCAAATACCAGAAACTTGACTCCTTCATTTGTGGTTAAACTGGTTGTTATAGATGGGTCTTTTAATAGCTATTGCAGTGCTCTCCTAATTATTGTCATGTTTTAAAAGCTTCTACATTAATGCTGGTTTCAGTAGGATAGACTACCAAATTGTATTCATTTATTGGATTATTACAGTTGGTTTTAAACCATATTTTATTTTAGTCTGTTTTGTAAGTAGCTTTGTTTATTATATATTGGGAGAAATGCAGGATATTAAATCAACTAATTAATTAATTAACATTGTAAATTGGCTGCTGTGTCCCTGCTAACTTGACATCAAAGATCAATTTCCTTGCTTCAGTAGCTGAAATGGTACTGGACATATAATGAAGATGGAGAATACCTTGTTTGTTTCTGTATTGAATGGTTATCCTGCCTTTCTCCCAGATGAGAACCATGTAAAAACATACAGCTTTGAGGGTTTTTTTTTTTTCAAATCATGCCATCTCATTTTAATGCAGTTGCTTTTGCATGCCCAAGGAGATCTCATTCACTCGTCTTTGTAAAAGCTCCTCTCTTCCTCACCCACATATTACCTAGGTTACAGGGAGAGCAAGAGGTGGAATAAACAAACGATCATTTTCAAATGTGTCAGAATGGATCATATTAAGATTATCGTTCACATCACTTCAGATGAAGAGGATCAACACTCTAGCTGAGAGCAGACAGGGCCTATGTCAATTTGAGTCCTGCAAAATAAATCTTCCCAACAAAAGGCTCATCACAAATATCTCATTTCCACCAAATGCAAAACCCTCCTCTCTCAGTATCACTTGCCACTGTCAAAGAGGCAAAGCATGATCTATGATTTATTCAGAATGACATTAAGAAAAGTCTGCACCCTCCAGCAGATTTGGAAACCTTCACAGTTAAATTGCAGGTTGGTTTTCTGTTTTCCTAGAAATAAATGCCAGGAATTCCCTTTTTTTGCTTACTGTGAGCTTGTTTTTCCATCATGTGCCAATGTTGAAGGAACAGAAGTCAAGGAGAGAAAATTATCAATGATTTAAAGCAGATAGAATAAAATAGCACAAAAATATGGATTCATGTGTCTATATCTGTCATCTATCTATGTAGCTAAACATCCTGCTATCTAGAGCGGGCATAGGAAAGCAGAAGCATCAAACAGCATGCTCCCATCTCAAGTCCTCTCCAGGACAATTGATAACAGAAGATGTGGGGATACTCTTGATCTGACAGGGTTTTTAAATGTCCTGCATAAACAACATAGCCTCCACCATTTCACAGATGAAAGCTAGAATCTGTATCACCAGGCAGCATCAGAGTGTGGTCAAGATGTCACAAGTTATTAATGTGGAAGAACACACAAGCTAAGTGAGGCTGCAGCAGTTTGCTTTTATTTATGTAAATACTTCTAATTAGCCCTACATCTAAAGATCTAAAGATGGTTTGGTTCTGGCAGCATGAAATCAATGCAAACAGATTAAAAGCAATTAAAAAATAAAAGCAATTAAAAAATAAAAGCAATTAAAAAAATTTCAATCGCATATTAAACATTAGCAAATTTTAAAATAGGTTTAAAAACAGTTAAAAACAAATGCATTGCAGAAAAATTAATGAGGCTCAAAGGTCTAAATAACCATGATTTTATTTGGAGGGGTCCTTTCCCATGATCTCAGACATTGTATAGGGACTTCATCACATGGAGTGTTTCAAGGAGCTGAAGTGTGCTGAAAGGAGGGAGTCCAGAACATGGGTGGGAAATCATGTTCTGAGCCCCTGGTGTGTTCCAAAACCATTGCTAATGCCAAAATACACATGTGATGGAATCTGACAGATTTGCCCAGGTTGAACCACTTCAGTGATGTGGAGGAATGGGATTCCTCACCACTGTGCTTTCACTGCATTTTCTACTTAATAATAATCTAGGATCAAAATTGTGCTCTTGTTAGCTTTTTTAACATAACACTGGTATAATGGAAGGAAGGATTCCATTTCAATTTGTTCACCCTCATCCAGACCATCACTGCTGCCAAACACCAGTTCAGGACCTGAACAGCCTCCTTAGTTGCAGGTGAAAAGGAGTGATAGAGTTGTACATCATCAGTGTACAGACGACATCAAATTCCATAGCTCTGGATTATCTCTCCCAATGGCTTCATATAGATGTTAAACAACATTGGGGACTATACTGACCCCTACAAGACAATGGGTGCAGGGCTGAGCAGGTGTCCCCCAGAAACACCTTCTGAGAACGGTCCTTCAGGAAGGACTGGAGCCACTGCAAAACAGTACCTCCAAGACCCATTCCCATGAGGTCCAGAAAGATACCATTGTCTACAGTATCAAAGGCTGCTGAGAGGCCCAAGAGAACCAACTTATAATGGCAAATGGGTTTAAAATTCCCCCGCTTTCCCCCCAAATGGGATGAGGTCTTCTGATTTTTTGAAAGGAATTTGGAGAGGGTGGAGAAAAGGTTTCCCTGGGTTGTTATTGCCCTGAACACAGACAACAATGGATGAAAACCTTAAGAGAGAAACGTGTGATAGGAAGACAGAACTTGAAATGGGATGATTGGAGATCTAACAGTACAATTCCCTTTGCTAGACAGACAATTCCCAATGCTTCTCCAGATCCATGTGATGAGGTCCTTGATCTCACTGTTGGGACAGAAAGGAAGGAACTGCTCAGCAAACTGCATGGAAATTGGTTGGGCATTTGCGTGATTACTTTGGCTGACAGTATATGAAATTTTGTATGCAGTTTTTTAAAGTATTTCTGTTTTTGTGTATTTTTCACTCTCTGAAATGTATCACAAGCGTCACAGGTTTGCAAATTTCTAATACAAGATGTGTGACATTCCACTGATGTTTTTGCAAGAGGCAAAATGGTTTCCTCGTATGGAAATGCAAATCCAGAGAATTCCTTTTCCATCCCTTTTTATCTGCCTCTTCTAATATAGATTGAACATCCTTTATTCGGAATTTGGCATACTCCAAAGCTGTCCACATGGGTGCTTGATATAGTGACACCTTTGTTTTCTAATGGTTCAATATATATAATCTTTGTTTTCTGCACAAAAGTATTTAATATATTGTATATAGCATTATGTTCAGGATATGTGAAAAAGTATATATGAAACATAAATTACTTTTGAATTTAAACTTGGGTCTCATCTCCAAAATATCTCATTGTGTGTGAAAGAGTGTGTGTATATGTGCATGCATGTATGCAAATACAAGGATTTCCATTAAAAATACAAAATCCAAGCATTTCAGATAATAGATACTCGATCTGCAATACTTTTATGTACATCAATTTTATTGCTGTTAGATGATTTGGGAGGACCCTATAAATATGAGACCTCCAAATATATTCTGAAAAGGCCCGCTAAGGTCTTGACAAATCTAAGGTGCATTCATTTGTCTTTTTAGTAGCCCCTGATATTTGTAGAACTTTCCCCCAGCATGCATTTGTGGGTATGTGCCTTCAAATCAGCTGCCAACTTCTGCTGGCCCCATGGATTTCATAGGGTTCTCCAGTACAGTTCCTGAAAATATACAACCTCTTTATACAGGGCTAAAATCGGTGGCATGCACCAGTTTAGCCCAGGTCACTCACAGTGCTCACCAGGCCTCATCAGATGCTGCCAGCATGGTTCCGTGGGTGAAGGAGGGTTTAGCCAGAGCATGTTGCCACTATGGCAACACGGGAGCCTTCCTGTGTTGCCATTAGAATCCATGGGGGAAAGCTATGTGCTCCATGCTTCCCCAAATGTGATCACCCTTAGCTGGAGCCAGGTGATATGAGACATAGGACACTGGGTCCCCTCCCATGCCCCCCAACAAAGCGGAGCAACTTCAGAGGCTGTGTGATAAGATTGTTGATTTACATCACTTGGTATTTGTTGGCAATCTCTCATCCAAGTATCAACTAGGGCTGATTCTGCTTAACTCCTTCAGCACCACATTTGAAAATGGTTGATTTTCTTTCTATCGCCTTTCTTCACTGTCTAGCTTTCACATTGATACATAGAAATCTGAAATACTGCAGCATGGATGATTCTGGCCTTGGTATTTCATGATATATCTCTGCATCGAAGTCAGAAACGTAGAGCTAACAATACAATTTGACAACTGTGTGACTTTCTTTCAATGTAGTATTTGAACTGCAGCAAATTAATTGGCTACAAAGTTCAGCCCATGCCTAAACCTGGAGGGAAAGGCCCACAAGAGAAAAGCAGAACATATTAGCTGTGCATTTCTCAAACTTCAGCTGGCTGCTCTAATGCTTCCAGTCTTTAGCATTATCTGGAAATGAATGGCTATAGCATGTTATAGATTTCTATGATTAATTATCAGCTATATAATAATTAACATACTTCTCAACCCTACAATAAATTCTGGATATGAAAGAGTTGCAGGAAATTCCTGTAAGAGGTAAGCCCCAATGCACACAATAGCAATATACACACTCATTTGTTTTACTCCTGCCATCATTGGTCTCTTAAAATGATGATAGTTTTTTTTTTTTGTAAATGTGTTTGAATACACAAGAGCTACAGAATTAGGTCTGTAACAGACACAGGTGCAGAATGGTTAGCTGGGTGTTTCTGTTTTTGTTTTTTCACAAATGAAGCTTTATTGTTTTTTTCAAATAATACTTTGATGCACTGTTCTAGCTTGAAGCTTTTCACACATGCATACACATACATTAAGATGTTCTAATATTTTCTAGTGTGCATCTTAAAATGTTAAGAATGACTTGTAAATGTCAACATTCGTCTTGTTTCTGACATTTTCGTGTAACATACATGTACATGTGTTCACTACAGTAAATGTCAAAAACTTGGTGAATGTTGACATTTATAGGCAGTTCTTAATCATTCTGAAGGTCAGTGGAAAAATAGCAGAAAATTCTGACATTTGCAAGTAAAACCTATCATCTGCATTTTTCTGGTCTTTATATGAACATCATGGATATCACAATGATCCATCACAAGCAATACAAGCCTAACTTGGAAAATGGTGGCAAGCGAGGAAGCAAATTACCCCTATGTGTGTTGCTGCCTTTCCACTGAAAATTGTCTCTTTCTGAAACTCCTTTTGAGTAATTGAAAAGAGAGATTGTCTGATCTCATGCAGTTAATTCTTGGTTCTAAAAAACAAAACTATAAACTTTCCAATATGGAACCTTTGAATATCATTATTAGATATTTGCTTAGAAAAGGGGTAGGTAAAAGAAAAGAAAATAGTAGAAAATTATGTGGACATAGGTAAAACCTCTTTTCTTCTTTCTTAATATCCAGGTCTGAAGAACGGAGTATTCAGGACAGATATCAGGAAGTATTTTTTTTACACAGCACATATTTAAACAACACAATTTGGCTTTACACAAGATGTAGTTTTTGGTTTGTTTTTTTGTTTTTTGTCGTGTCAGGAGCGACTTGAGAAACTACAAGTCGCTTCTGGTGTGAGAGAATTGGCCATCTGCAAGGACGTTGCCCAGGGGACGCCTGAATGATTTGATGTTTTTATCATCCTTGTGGGAGGCTTCTCTCATGTCCCCGCATGAGGAGCTGGAGCTGATAGAGGGAGCTCATCCGCCTCTCCCCGGATTTGAACCTGCACCCTGTCGGTCTTCAGTCCTGCTGGCATAGGGGTTTAACCCACTGCACCACCAGGAGCTCTGTAGTGTAGTGATGGACACCAATGTGGATGGATGTAATACAGGATTAGTCACTTTCAGGGAATTTCAGTGTTTACTAGCCGTAGTGTCAAAGGAATGACAATGATATTATAGACTAGCTTCTAGAAAGCAACCTTTGCAGATCTCTTTACTACTCTCAGACCAATATACTGGTAATGAAATACATAAACACAATTCCCCCTTACACTTGCATGTATGTTTTTGCCATTGGAATGTTGGTTCCCTTTCTCCTTTTGCAATGCGCAAAGCATTTGGCTATGGGAACAGAACAATGTCATCAGTTGCCACGACCCCTGGAAGATCATGGCAGTTTGGGATGAAGACATTCCAGTGTCTGCTTCTGGTTATGACAACAAAACTAGATGAATCTCTGATACCCCTGCTCTCTCCTAATGGAGGAATGGCCACTGAGGAGGTCTATCACAATAATATTGTAATATTATAGCAGAATTTTGCATGTGGAACTTTGTGGCCCTGATCTCAGCCTGATTCTGTGCATTCACTTTTAATAAGTGGCCAGCTGGACATTTTTTGTACTGAATGTGGGACTACATAACTTTTATCAGCAAAAAGACACTCTCCCCACAACCACAACATCATCCCTCTAATGCCGCCACCCAAACAGGCTCTTGCCTTCTTAAAAGAGCAATTGTTTCGGCTACTCTTCAATTCTGCATTTACTCCCATGTGTGCACATGCTCAGGCACACATTGATGTACCTATGTACTAGGGCTGAGCGGTTTCGTTTCGTAATTTCGTAATTCGTTAAAAATTTGGGGTTTTTTTTATAACAAAGCGATAACGAACCATTCAGGAGCATCTAAAAAACGAAACAAATTTTTTAATTCATTTCGTAATTGCTTCGGATTCATTTTGTATTCATTTCGTTATCGTTTTGAAATTGTTTCGTTATTATTTCCGCATGTCTGGGGCAAGTTTTATAGTTGTTGTTTGTTTAATCAGTGAAAAAAATTATAAATATCACACCAACAGTGAACAACAGAGGGAGAGGGAAGCTTCAGAAGTTCCCCCTGTCCCATTTGGAGGTTTTTTAGCGTATTGCGCGGTCGCGTCCGCCATTAACGAATCGATTCGTAATTGTTTCGTATTGTTTTGTAATTTACGAAATTTCATAAATATTGAACTTTTTAAAAGAAAAAATTCGGAATTCTTTTAAAAATCGAAACGCAAAAACCCCCAAAAAGCGAATCAATTTTAGAAACAAATTTTTCCATTGTTACCCAGGCCTACTATGTACAGCCCCTGCCATAGAAAGAGGTGGAAAGAAAAATGGCAAAATGGCTTCCATGCTGCTGAGATAGGGTCAGTTATTGCTTTGAATCACATTTGAAACCAAATGGTTTGTTTAGGGCAGTGTTTCCCAAACTGTGCTCCTCCAGATGTTTTGGACTTCAGTTCCAAAGAATACCAACCAGTTTCCCAGATGTTAGGAATTGTGGGAGCTGAAGTCCAAAACATCTCGAGAAGCACCGTTTCAGAAATTCTAATTTAGGGTGTCTAAGGCCCCTTCTACACTGCCATATAATCCAGATTATCAAAGCGGATAATCCACATTATCTGCTTTGAGATGGATTAAATGAGTCTACATTGCCATATAATCCAATTCAAAGCAGATACTTTGAATTTTATATGGTAGTCTAGAAGGGGCCTGTGTGTGAGAGAGGGCACTTCCAGACTCCGCCAAAATCCACATTTTAAAAGTGGATTTAAAAATCCTGGGACCTGGCAGCAGGTCTACACACAGGCCTGTCAGTCCCAGGATATGGTCCCCCATTGTCCTCACAACCTTCCTCTATAGCGCATCAAGATGGAAGGTGGACAGGGAACATCTGGCAGAAGTTTTTGTTGTTGAAAGAATCACTGTGTTATACACTGGGCTATATATGCACACATGCAAATATTTTAATATAAATATAAGCTGATTTACATGTGCGCATATAAGGTCCAGTGCATAAGGAAGGGATTTTTTTTTAAAAAAAAACCTTTCATTAGATCTCTTTCTCTTCCCCCTATTGTTAATTCAACCTCAGTTTAAGATTATAAAATGTAAAAGAAAGAGTTTCAGGTAATTCTAATTGCTTTCCTTTTGGGCTTCCCTTGAACAACCTGTGTATGCATTTGATAGCTCGATCAGCTGATTGGCTATTTCAGACTTTTAAAAAGTGCATGAGCACTGGAGCAATTTACATGGGGGGAGGGAAGTAAAGCATGTGTTTTGCATGACTGCAAGGATATACAGTCACGCAAAGATGCACACTTTTCAGAATCGGGTTATAAGTGCACCTTTTTAACACATGATTTTTACCTCTTAACCTTACCACACATCACCACCACCACCACCACCCCCCACCACACACACACATACTTTGGCTAAGCACTGTTTAGCCACCCCTGCTATTACCCTGGCTACTTCTGATTTTCACAGCATATGTACAAGGGCCCTGAGTGAGTGATTTTCTTGGTCATATTAGTCTCCAGGAGAACTTGGAGGCATCACAACTCATCCTCTACAATTGGAAGAGTCAGGCAGAGTGGAGAAGGCAGAATGCCAGAAATCTGCATCTCCTGATAAAGATGGACTTTCTGAGTCTAAGGAGCTGAGGATTGAGACACAGGAAAGTCCTGCAGGCCATGAAGACACATTGTTATAATTGTTCAAGTGAGGAAGAGACAAAGAGAAATGGTGTTATTCCCAAAGGTTATTAAGTAGGAGATGCTGATTTAAATAGGCACTTGGTGTCTACTCACCCATCCTAGGGTGCTTCCAGACAGAGTTTAAGTCCCCATGGATGCCCAAAGACCCGGGCTTTCACGGGGGGGGGGGGGTTGTCCCCATTCCAGCACGGTAACTTGAAAGAAAATAAAAATTTATCAGTCTGCCTTTAGGCCTCTCTGGAGGTCTCCTGAAGTGTACTAATGACACACCAGAAGGAGAATAGGCAGGAGCGATTTGACTGTGTTTTACTTCTTGCTGGGTTGATTACTGACTTACTGAACAACCTTTGGACTGGCTTGTGACTGGTTCAATGCTTCTTTCTTCCTCCTGTTGGAAATCCTCTGTCCAACCTGGAATGAATGAATGAATGAATGAATGATAATAATAATAATAATAATAATAATAATAATAATAATAATCTTTATTTATACCCTGCCACCATCTCCCAAAGGGGACTCGGGGCGGCTTACATGAGGCCAAGCCCAACAACACATCAGTAAAAACAAAACAGCAAGCAAATAAAACAATGCAACTAATATAACTCACATATAAACAATAACACAGAGAATTTAAAACCATATGGCTGGGCCAGATGCAATAAATTAAAAATTTTAAAATAAACACTTTAAAATAAACAATTAACTCCTGAATAAACTCTTAGGCACTTTCTCCACTGCCATATACAATCCAGATTATCTGCTTTGAACTAGATTATATGGCAGTGTAGACTCATATATTCCAGTTCAAAACAGATGATGTGTAATATCTACTTTGATAATTTGGCAGTGTAGAATGGGCCTTATACTCCAACCATCTGGTTCCTGGGTTACTTGCTGACTGGAGCCTACGACAGGAGCCCTGACACAAGCCAAACCTAAAAATTTAAATAACCCAATTTTTGTCTTAAACTGCTCAAAACATTTTTGTGGTGTGGTGTATTTTTTCAGCATACTATTGAGTTACTTTTAGCTATTTGAGGTTCAAGAGCGTGCTTGATTTATTTCATGAAGTCACTTCCTGGCTGCTTCTTGTTCTTTTTTTTAATGCAGTATTTGACCAAAAATAACTTGGGAAACCCAATAATGACAGAAACCCCCTAACACAAGTTAGATGGTGTTTGTAAGCATTTGATGGGAATTTTTTTTAAAAAAACAAACTTCTTTTGACTCCTGAGTTGACCTGAGGATCACGTAAAAAGGGTTGGGAGGTAGGGTGATTCATGCAGCGCCCAGATCACACTTTGGCCACCTTGCTTTAACCATACACTTCTATAAATGTAAATCTCATTACTATTTTAAATATTTTTTCACCTTCTCCTTTTACTTCTTTAGATCCATTTAGATTCAAAGAACAAATAATTATTACCTTCTTGCTTTTCTGTTCTATACATTCGCATGTTTTAAAATAAAAATACAGCTAGGTTTTAGCCCCGTATCAATGTCTTTGCTCTATTTCCACTGCAATATTTATCTTATTGGAGTACACTGCATCCACTACCTACAGATGCATTAGCAGTATTGTTACCATGGGAATAAAGATGACCTACAACACCATACATGATTCATACCTGAATAGCAATATTGATACTACAAGACTCCTGTTACCATGATTACAATTACAGTGCCACAAGTAAGTAAGTACATAATGACAGGCCTGTAATTTTTATATTATTGAAGGCTATATGACTTCACTTCAGGAGGCATACAGACTTTTATTCATGGGCTTGTAATGGGAAGATAATCCGTCTTTCTGAGGTTATCAGCTTTTAAAATACCCTATCGTGTGACAGTCACTTAATTTTAACAATATTCTAACATTAGCTCATTGTGCTGTACATTACTTTTTTTTTTTTTTGAAATGATTTTTATTAAGTTTTTCACAATCCACACATGGAAAGAGGGGGAACAAAAAACAAGAAGATAGAACAGTAGGAAAGGGAGAGGTACACACAAAAAAAAAAAAAAAAACGCAGAAACCCACCATATCTAACTACCATCTAATACATACAATACAACTACTCAAACTATTCTAAAACGACTTCCACTCCAACCTCAGGATCTTTTCAAGATATTTCTTCACCTTAATATCTATTCTCATCCCATTGTTTTTTCAGCTTTCTTTTCATAATCATATATCAGGGACCAATCTGTCCTCCTCAAAACTCTTCCTTCATTTCTTCTCAACAAAAAAGTTAGTTCGTCCATGTCTCTTATTTCTTTAATTTTCTTCCACCAGTCTTCAATACTCGGAACCTCACCATTCTTCCAGTATTTGGCAAAAACCATCCTAGCCGCCGTTGTGCAATAGGTAAATAATTTATCTTCATTCTCATCCAGATTGTGCTGTACATTACTGAAAAGTACCTTATAAAGGAGCAATTACCCAGAGTAAATGGATTTCTATGCCAACAAAGATAACAAGCAGTGAGTGGTACATTTGCAAAATAAACCTGAAATCAAATAAGGATCAGAGAATGTTGAATGATGTTCAAATAATGCACGCTTGTGGCTGCTAAATTTAAAAATTGGGTCTCACTTCTGACTTGAAGAGACTGTGTTGCATTATGGCTTAGCATATAAAAATATGGCTCTGGGTTTACTAGAAAAATTCTTTGTTTAGTTAACTTGATTTTTACTAGATTTTTTTTTAGAATTTTAAAATAGCATATTGTTAAAATGTTGCTCATTTCATTTAATCGATTCACATCTCTCTCTGCTCAGAACAGAATCTTGATGAAGTATTTTTCATGAGTTCCAAATTACTCCAAAAGAGTTGCATTTTATGGGACCTGGAGAAGATATGGAGCTTGAATTTTCCCCCTCCTTTATTTTAAATATACCCTGATAGATGTTGCGGTTGCCTTTTTCAGCACCTAATATAGAATGTTGGTGCTTGAAGGAAAGTTCTGGTGCAGAATATTGTGTCATTTTGCTCATCTTAGGAATCTGTAAATTTAAGACTTTGTGGGATACCATGTCATAAAAAGTTTAGAGAGCATATGAGTCAGAAAAAAATCATCAATAACTTTGTTGAATCTGAAATAAACTAAAGCAGTTGCAGGAAACCACTAACTCCAACCATTCCAGTTCCACCTAGTAATTAAATGATATGAAGACACTAACATTAAGCTACAATATATGGACCTAAGCAAAGTGGAAAATTAGGAAAATGGAGAAAAATGGAACTCAAAGTTTTCTGTCTGGATTACTTTTGCTTTCTTCCTAATTTGATTTTGAAATATCTTGAGTTTATTTGTACAGGTTTATCAAAAATTTTAGCCCCCGGTGGCGCAGTGGGTTCAAGCCCTGCGCTGGCAGGACTGAAGACCGACAGATCGCAGGTTCGAATCCGGGGAGAGGAGGATGAGCTCCCTCTATCAGCTCCAGCTCCTCATGTGGGGACATGAGAGAAGCCTCCCACAAGGATGATAAAAAAACATCAAAAATCATCCGGGCGTCCCCTGGGCAACGTCCGTGCAGACGGCCGATTCTCTCACAACAGGATGCTCCTGACACGACCAAAAAAAATAATCAAAATTTTTAGTATTCCAAAGTGAACCAAATAATTTTTGACCTAATCCTGTGTTGCCGGCTCGAGCATATCCCAAACAGTATGTGCATGTAACTTTACCAAGCTCTGGAATGTAGCCATTTTCAATGCAGCACCACAGCTATAGGGTTAGGGGTTCTAGGTAAAATAAACAACAGCATAAGTGTCCCTGGTCACATGTACATAGACAGTTAACCCTGAAGGTGGGGAAACCAGCTCCATTATAGCTCTATGGCACACAGAGCCGATTCAGGTTAATGTGGCTTTGAACCACGTTAACAAAAGTTGCATGCTGCTTCCGAGTTTTTCCAAGAATCCAGAGCGAATCATGACTTCAGCCTATGTTAGCAGTTGGACTGGTTCTGGAATGGAACCAGCCAAAACTGTTTGCATGGCCATTCAGTATTCTCATATTTGATTGTCCCAGGGACACAAGGTGGCACCTACCTTCCCCTGGCTGTCCCACTGGTGCCAGCCTCGAAATAGCTGGTGGTCCTCCCTTGGTGACAGGCTTGATGTCAGGTGATGCAATGAAGTGACAGGGAAGAAGAAATGTTTAGCTTTTAAATGTAATGATAACTGCATTTCTAATATCTACCTTATTTATAAATTTTATTGTGTTGTATCATGTTATTATTAGCTGCCTTGAGTGCCTATGGGGAAAAAGGTGGGATGAAAATAAATAAATAAATAAATAAATAAATAAATAAATAAATAAGGGGGGAGGAAGGGTTGATCTTTCCCTCCCCTCCCTTTTCTCTTGTCGCTTCACTGCCTCTGCCTATTGCCATGGGAGTTCAACACTCCAGGTTGGGACTGGGGCATTGTCTCCATGTAGGAGTGCACCTATAATGGTTGTATTAATTTTAGCAAGTGCTGATTGTCAATTTTAGCAAATGCTGATTGTCACACAAGCACCCTCTTCTACTTTAACCATTAAAGGGACAGTAATCCTGTTCCTTATTTCACCTGGTAACCCTATGTAGAGTTGTAACAGAGTCAGTCATTACAAGATATATTGAAACAACATTTTGCAAAATGAAAGAAAACATAGTCTTTCATAATATGATAGATATGTGAGTATGATATTGTTTGGAGAAGAAGATGTATGAAATATTTGGTGGTGAATCTTAATGCTCATTTCAGAAAATTTCATTGTGAATCTGCAATGTATAATAACGAAATCTGGACTGACTGAATATATATACTTTAACAAAACACTTCAGTTGGTAGTTATGGCACTACCATGGGGACATGCCCCTCCCCACCAGAAAGCCCAGGTTTTTGTTTGAGTGTGGGAACTTAAGCCACAATGAAAGCAGGTTTCTTAAACCTGCTTCATCATGGGTTTAAGCCCTGTATGGAAGCACCCTCAGATAGCTCCTGTAAGTTTAGATTAAAAACCAGAATGAATACACCAGTGACATGGAAGCTATCACCTACAATTGGCACTGGCAAACCCAGAGGAAGTTTCTAGGCAGTATAGTAGGGAAGTAAACATCTACTAATATTGGACATCAGCTAAAATAAACTTGGATACAAGTCTGCTATGACCTGGATTCTCATGCAAAGAAATTTAAAAAAGACATTATATTGTACTCCTAAAGCCCTTGCAATTCTCTCCAATTTTTCTATTATAACAATTGTCCCATGTTGTAAGGGATTTAAATCTCCAAAGTATCAAAGAATAAAAAATATGTTAAATGAACAATATTTCCCTTCATTTCTCCTCCTGTCCTCAAATTCATCACATAGTGCCATTCAATTTTCAAATAAGGGCTAAGATGTAATGTTCCATAAATGTAGTATATGCATAACTATGCTGCATTCATATACCTTTTAGATACAGAAGCCTGCATCTGCTTTGAACTGGATTATCTGAGTCCACACTGCCATAATAATCCAGTTCAATGTGGATTTTATGTGGTATCCTGGGATGGCTCTCTGGAATGGGTCTTGGGGGCTCCACTCCTTCCTGGAAGATCATACACAGATGGGTTTTTTTCCCATGCCAGGAGTGACTTGAGAAACTGCAAGTTGCTTCTGATGTGAGAAATTGGCTGTCTGCAAGGACATTGCCCGGAGACACCTGGGTGTTCTGATGTTTTACCATCCTTGTGGGAGGCTTCTCTCATGTCCCTGCATGGGGCATTGGAGCTGACAGAGGGAGCTCATCCACGCTCTCCCCAGATTTGAATCTCCAACCTATTGGTCTTCAGTCCTGTTGGCACAAGGGTTTGACCCACTGCACCACTGGGGGCTGCTGGAGGACACCTGCTTGGACCCTGGCCATTAACTTGTAGGGTCCTGCAAGATTCAATTCTATCCCCCATGCTTTTTAATATCTACATGAAACCACTGGGTGAGGTCATCCGGAGTTTTGGAGTTCGGTATTATCTGTATACAGATGACACACAATTCTATTTATTTATTTATTTATTTAGTACACTTGTATACCGCTAATATCTCAGCCTGTGCGGCGACTCATTGCGGTTTACAACATATTTAAAAATACAATATTCACTTTAAAAATATAAAATAAAATATAAAAATACATACATATACATACATAGTATTGGGCCACCAATACAGACCGGAACATCTCATAGTTAAAGTCGTAATCCAATTCGTTATCCTTGATTGCTAGTCCATGGTCAAAACATCATCACATCGGAATTAGTTGAAAACTTGCTCGAACATCCAAGTTTTCAGTTTTTTCCGAAATGCCATTAGCGAGGTGGCTGATCTTATTTCAGTAGGGAGGGCATTCCAAAGCCGGGGGGCCACCACAGAAAAGGCCCTATCTCTCGTTCCCGCAAGCCGCACTTGTGAAGCAGGCGGGATGGAGAGAAGGGCTTCTCCTGAAGATCTTAGGGTCCTGGTGGGCTGATAGGCCGAGATACGTTCGGATAGGTATGTAGGGCCAGAACCGTTTAGGGCTTTAAAGGTCAAAGCCAGCACTTTGAATTGGGCTCGGTAGCTAATCGGTAGCCAGTGGAGCTGGTACAGCAGAGGAGTTGTATGCTCCCTGCGCCCTGCTCCTGTTAATACCATGGCTGCCGCCCGTTGGACTAATTGGAGCTTCCGGGCCGTCTTCAAAGGCAACCCCACGTAGAGAGCGTTGCAGTAGTCAAGGCGGGATGTAACCAGAGCGTGGACTACCGTGGCCAAGTCAGACTTCCCAAGGTACGGTCGCAGTTGGCGCACGAGTCTTAACTGTGCGAATGCTCCCCTGGTCACCGCCGAAACCTGGGGATCCAGGCTCAGCGATGAGTCCAGGATCACACCCAAACTGCGAACCTGTGTCTTCAGGGGGAGTGCGACCCCGTCTAACACAGGCTGTAACCCTATACCCTGTTCGGCCCTGCGACTGACCAGGAGTACCTCTGTCTTGTCTGGATTCAATTTCAATTTGTTCGCCCCCATCCAGACCGTCACAGCGGCCAAGCACCGGTTCAGGACCTCGACAGCCTCCTTAGTAGCGGGTGGGAAGGAGTGACAGAGCTGGACATCATCTGCGTACAGATGACACCGCACCCCGAAACTCCGGATGATCTCGCCCAGCGGCTTCATGTAGATGTTAAACAACATGGGGGACAGTATTGAACCCTGAGGAACCCCACAAAACAAAGGTTGTGGGGTAGAACAGGAGTCCCCCAGTAACACCTTCTGAGACCGGCCCTCGAGGAATGACCGGAGCCACTGCAGAGCAGTACCTCCGAGACCCATTCCCGCGAGGCGTCCCAGAAGGATACCGTGGTCGACGGTATCGAAGGCCGCTGAGAGGTCGAGTAGCACCAACAGGGACACACTCCCCCTGTCGAGCTCCCGACGGAGATCATCCACTAAGGCGACCAAGGCTGTCTCGGTACCGTGTCCCGGCCTAAAGCCAGACTGTGCCGGGTCTAGATAATCCGTGTCTACCAAGAATGCCTGGAGTTGTGAGGCCACCACACGTTCCATGACTTTGCCCAAAAAGGGAAGATTGGAAACAGGCCGATAGTTTACCAATTGAGTGGGGTCCAGAGATGGTTTCTTCAACAGCGGTTTTATCACAGCTTGCTTTAAGCTGGCTGGAAAAATGCCTTCCCGAAGGGAGGCATTAACCACCACCTTAACCCACTCGGTCAATCCCCCTCTGGCCTCCTTTAGAAGCCAGGATGGGCAGGGGTCTAGGATGCATGTGGTAGCTCTCATTCCTCCAAGCACCTTGTCCACATCCTCGGTTTGAACCAATTGAAATGAATCCATCAAAATCGGACAAGCAGATGCTCGTGTTACATCCTCAGAGACTGCCGTTAATATGGTGTCCAGTCCAGAGCGGATCAAAGCGACTTTGTCTGTAAAGAACCGAGCAAAAGCTTCACAGCGAGCTGCCGCGTCATCAGGGCACCCATCCTGAATGGTGGGTTTTAAAAGGCCTCTGACAACTCGGAACAGTTCAGCCGGACGGTTCTTTGCAGACGCAATAGTGGCCGCAAAGAAAGTTTTCTTTGCGGCTCTTATTGCCGCGGCATATGACCTTAAAAAGGACACAAACCGTGTTCGGTTTGGCTCGCTCGGATCCGAACGCCACACGCTCTCTAGTTCCCTCTTCTTTCGCTTCAACACCGCCAGCTCCTCAGTAAACCAAGGAGCTGGTTTAGTTCGGCTACTTGAGAGGGGACGTTCTGGAGCGATCGTGTCTATTGCCCTGGTCATCTCCCCATTCCAGAGAGCGACCAGGGCATCAACAGGATCACCAACCGAGGTGGCGGGGAAATCCCCAAGAGCCATCAGGAATCCTTCCGGATCCATAAGCCTCCTGGGGCGGACCAATTTAATAGGTCCTCCACCTCTGCGGAGGTTAGGGGGCGCAGTAAGTCTAAAGCTGACCAGGTGGTGGTCGGTCCATGGCAACGGAGAGATGGATAACTCCTCAACACCGCCACCTTCCTCCCATCCCTGGCAGAAAACCAAGTCCAATGTATGTCCAGCACTGTGGGTGGGGCCAGATACTTGTTGGGACAGACCCATGGTCGCCATGGTAGACATGAAGTCCTGAGCCGCTCCCGTTAGGGCAGCCTCGGCGTGGACGTTGAAGTCCCCCAGCACAAGCAGCCGTTGGGACTCCAATGCCAGGTCCGAGACTACCCCCGCTAGCTCAGGTAGGGAGACTGTAGTGCAGCAAGGTGGACGGTACACTAGCAGAATCCCTAATCTGTCCCGGTCACCCACCCTCAGGTGGACGCATTCAAAATTTGTTGACTGCGGGATGGGGGTCCTGGTCAGAGAAATGGAATCTCTATAGACTACTGCAACCCCGCCTCCCCGCCCTCCGGATCTCGGTTGATGCTGCACAGAGAACCCGGGTGGACAAAGCTGGGTCAAGTTTACACCTCCAGCTTCGTCCAGCCAGGTCTCTGTGATGCACGCCAGATCTGCCCGTTCATCCAGGATTAAATCCTGGATGAAAGTTGTTTTACCATTGACAGATCTGGCGTTCAACAGCACCACTTTCAATCCTGAGGGACCGCCATCCTGGTTACACCTACTTACCGTATCAGGAGACCGATTTGGGATTACTAATGTTGTTCCACGTTCCCTAGGCTGAATTAAAGGTCTCCTTTTCCCGTATCTCCCCTTCCCCACCACGACTTCTATGGGGGCTCCTCGGTTAACGGAAGCCTCTCCCTCCTCCATGACGCATTTGATGCTTATAATAATAAACCAAGGATCATTGCGGTTTGCATGCCATGTTACACTTTCAGTTTGCCATAGCTTTGCCTTCCAAGTGGTCTTTGGTCCTGTTAGGCTGTATTCGAGTTCCCTCGTGCTATTCCATTTCTTCTTACCCACATATGCAATTAGCAACCAAATTAACAGATGCCAAGAAGTAGATGGTGGCATGAGTAGTAATTGTTAAGCACAGTCAGGGCAGGGTTAAGCTGTTGAAATACAGATGGAAACTTATTTCAGCACAACACAGTAGAACAACAAATAAATGCGATGGCTTAAATTAACCCAAGGTGTTAACTAAAGTGCGTCATGGAGGCCTGATTCAACACTAGCTGTATCAATCGAATTAAAGTGCTATAGTTGGTTAAGTGCACAAAGAAGTAGTTTAAAGTGCTAATGGCATAAAGTGCAAGATCACAACAATTAATAAAATACACGATGTAACCAACTGATCATGGAATCAATTCTACTACTTAGTCCCACCTAAATCCAAGCAAGCTCCCTGGGTCCTAGAACAGTGTCTGGCAGCTGTGATGGATTGGATGAGGACTAACAAGCTGAAGCTAAATCCAGACAAGACAGAGGTCCACCTGGTCAGTCATGAGGCCGACCGGGGTATGTGGTGGCAACCTGTGCTCAATGGGGTTACACTCCCCCTGAGGACTCAGGTCCACAGTTTGGGGGTCCTCCTGGATTCAGCACTGGCCCTGAAGGCTTAGGTATTGGCAGTAGCCAGGAGGGGTTTTGCACAACTAAATATTGTGCACCAGCTGCATCCATAACTTGAAAAGTTGCATTTGGCCATGGTGGTCCATGACTTAGTTACATCTCCAGTGTATTGCTGTAACACACTCTACGTGGGGCTGCTTTTGAAGATGGCTCAGAAATTACAACTCCTATAATGATTGGCAGCCCAGGCTACTGACTGGGGCTTGCTATAGGGAGCACATGATGCTCCTATTAAAGCAGCTCCACTGGCTGCCCCTAAGTTTCTGGTCCCAATTCAAAGTGCAGGTTATTACCTACAAAGCCCTGCATGGTTTGGGCCCAGGGTATCTACATGACTGCATCACCCCCTATGGAGTTGTGTGAGCTCTAAGATATGCCAGAGAGGCCTTTCTCTCAGTCCTATCCCCATCTCAAATGCAGCTGGTGGGGTCAAGAGAGAGAGGGCCTTCTCGGCTATGGCGGTCCGGCTTTGGAACACTCTCCCTAGAAAAATTAGGCAGGCCCTCACTTCAGTCTTTCTGGAGAGAGTTGAAGACATGACTGTTTAAGCAAGTCTTTGAAAATGATTAAGATACCGCCTATAATAGATTATCTAAATGAAGTTTTGACCTGACATTTTAATACTGATATTTATAGCCTGTCTTATGGCTGGGAAGGTAAACTTTGTTTGTATAGTCGTTTTAACTACAATATATTACTGTGTTTTATTGTTGTTTTATTTCAATTGATGTGTTCTGTGTTCACTCCTGTTGTTGGAAATGCTGCAAATTTTGACACTCGGCTTTTTATTAGCTTTGGTTAAATTCTGTGTAGCTTTCATGTATTTCACTTGCATTGTGTTGCCATGTAAGTTGACCCAAGTCCCTTCAGGGAGATGGGGCAGGATACAAATTATCATTATTATCATTATTGTTGTTGTTGTTTGTTTGTTGTTGTTGTTGTTGTTGTTGTTGTTATTTTATACAGCTGTGTGGAAGGGGCCTCAGAAGGTGCTACACCATTTACTTGTTGCTCTTTTCTGAATGGTCTGGGTTTTAGCTGCCTTTAATATGACTGTAGGCTTATTTATTTATTTACCACATTTATATCCTCTAGGCCTGGGTAACAACGCAAAAATTTGTTTCTAAAATCGATTTGTATTTGGGGTTTTTTTTTGTTTCGATATTTAAAATAATTACAGAATTTTCCTTTTAAAAAGTTCGATATTTACAAAATTTCGTAAACGGTAAAAAATTAACGAATCGATTTCCGAAACAATAACGAATCGATTCGTTAATGGCGGACGCGACCGCGAAATACGCTAAAAAACCTCCAAAAACTTCTGAAGCTTCCCTCTCCCTCTGTTGTTGACTGTTGGTGTGATATTATAATTTTTTTCACTAATTAAACCATAAAACTGGCCCAGACATGCGGAAATAATAACAAACGACCTCAGAACAATAACGAAACGAATACAATAACGAAATACGAAGCATTTACAAAACGTGTTTAAAAATTCGTTTTTTTAATGATTGCTCCAGAATGGTTCGTTATCGTTTTGTAATTGGAAAAATTAACGAATTATTAACGAATTACGAATTAACGAAATGAAACCGCCCAGGCCTAATATCCTCCCCTTCTCACCCCAAAGGGGACTCAGAGTGGCCTTACTGTAGGCAACAATTCAATGCCATACAAATACATACAAATAAATAAATAAATACATTAAAACCCATCAATTAAAAACATCAAACATTCAAAGGTAAAGGTAGGTAAAGGTTTTCCCCTGACATGACATCCAGTCGTGTCTAACTCTGGGGTGTGGTGCTCATCTCCATTTCTAAGCCGAAGAGCCAGTGTTGTCTGTAGACACCTCCAAGGTCATTTGGCTGGCATGACTGCATGGAGCGCTGTTACCTTCTCGCCGGAGCGGTACCTATTTCTCTACTCACATTTGCATATTTTTGAAGTGCTAGGTTGGCAGAAGCTGGGGCTGACAGCAGAAGCTCACGCTGCTCTCCGGATTTGAACCTGCGACCTTTCGGTCAACAAGCTCAGCAGTTCAGTGCTTTAATCCACTGCGCCACTGGGGGCATCATAAATTATATTTCTTTATCTTTTTTATGATGTGAATTTTAAAGCTGTATTTCTTTTCTTTTTTTAACCATTAAAAGCCACATTATAGTCCTGGAATAGAAAAAGGCAAAATATATGGGTAAATATATTAATAATTACATCCCAATAGCCATACACAGAGGATCTACAGGGATCTTTGCAGATGATGGATTGGTCTACACCTGACTATAAGGACACAGACAGATGCTTCTCTGATGTCTCCCTGCTCTAAAGGACAGTGGAGAGAGGTTTCGTATAGATGATTTTGGGAGGAATTTGGTTGATGTACATGGCTGGCAACTCATCACAATGACTTGGGATGATATAAGTTGGACTTATGCCATCATAAATTACTAACAAGATGCAAGCCAAAAATAGAAGTAGTTAGCCATCTCAACAGGAACAATAACACTCTTTTCAGCATACACTAACTGGTTTAACATCTACACAAATGTTCAACATCTACACAAATGACCAGCCACTGCCAGAAGGGACAGAGAGTTTCATCTATACTGATGATCGTGCCATTACCGCTCAAGCAGGGAGCTTTGAGATGGTTGAACAGAAGCTCTCCGAAGCTCTAGGTGCTCTAACTGCCTATTACAGGGAAAACCAACTGATCCCTAATCCATCTAAAACACAGACATGTGCCTTTCACCTTAAGAACAGACAAGCATCCCGAGCTCTGAGGATTACCTGGGAAGGAATCCCACTGGAGAATTGCAGCGCATCCAAATACCTGGGAGTCACTCTGGATCGTTCTCTGACCTACAAGAAGCACTGCCTGAACATCAAACAAAAAGTGGGTGCTAGAAAGCTGACTGGCACAACCTGGGGATCACAACCGGATACAGTGAAGACATCTGCCCTTGCGCTATGCTACTCTGCTGCTGAGTACACATGCCCAGTGTGGAACACATCTCACCACACTAAAACAGTGGATGTGGCTCTTAATGAGACATGCTGCATTATCACAGGGTGTCTGCGCCCTACACCACTGGAGAAATTACATTGCTTAGCCAGTATTGCACCACCTGACATCTGCTGGGAAGTTGCAGCCAATAGTGAAAGGACCAAGGCAGAGACATCCCCAGCTCATCCCTTGTTTGGGTATCAGCCAGCACATCAATGACTTAAATCAAGAAATAGTTTTCTTAGATCTACAGAGACACTCGCTGGAACACCTCAGCAAGCAAGAGTTCAAAAGTGGCAGGCTCAAACCCAGCACCTCAATCTGTGGGTGATACCAGATGAGAGACTCCCCCCTGGTCACACAGAAGACTGGGCTACTTGGAAGGCGCTGAACAGACTGCGCTCTGGCACCACGAGATGCAGAGCCAATCTTAAGAAATGGGGCTACAGGGTGGAATCCTCGGCATGCGAGTGCAGAGAAGAGCAAACCACTGACCACCTGCTGCAATGCACCCTGAGCCCTGCCACATGCACGATGGAGGACCTTCTTGCAGCAACACCAGAGGCACTCCAAGTGGCCAGATACTGGTCAAAGGACATTTAATCAGCTACCAAGTTTGCAAAATGTGTGTGTGTGTGTGTTTTTAATCTGTTTGTTTGTTTTGTTCTGTTAGAAATGTAATACAATGTTCTGGTTATGGATGACACGATAAATAAATAAATAAAACTGGTTTAACTCTTGCTTTAAAAAAAAGATGTAAATAGTGTTCTTATTCTGAGCACTAATTTCTCTCTGTTTTACCATTTGTCTTAGGAATCTTTTTCTAGTAATGAGATATTGATTCATTGTGTCTGGATCACCTTTTGGTCTCAAATGAAACATCCCAAAGCAAGCCTGTTTCTCTGTTTTCATTTGCTACACCATTGGAAGCACAGTAGGTACCTACAATACAGGAGTGCATCATCTAATACATCATTGTTATTTATTAGATTTCAGTATCATCCATCAGTACCCAGAGTGATAGGCCAGTTTAAGCTAAAGACATAATATAAAGCATAATAAAACAAAGTTAAAACACAAACAAGATAAAAACAGATATTTTTATTCAGAGCAGCATTAGCATGATCAATGTCATAATTCATTCACATGGCACTATCCATACATGTGGAAATTATTGATTAACTTGTGCAGAAGAAGGGAAGTACCTTGCCTAAGGATTTTGCAATGCAAACACTTATAGTAGGGAGATTACAAAGGAACCAGAGTAATAGAGAAGGATTAGAAGTCCGGACAGTAATATATAATCCTGTTCTTCCACTAACAGGTAATCTCATTTTTATTGAGACAGGTCTTTGACAATTAAGCTGGTTTGCTAGGTTTTATATGGATGGATACTTTTTCTTCTTGCATTGATCTGTTTGTAACTGAGTTTTAATCTATTTTAGGTTTCAATTGCTTTTGTTTTATTACATTTGACTTTATTTCTATTAAGCATTTTGAGTACCATTCTTTCAGAGGATATCTGAGAAAGGAAGGAAGGAAGGAAGGAAGGAAGGAAGGAAGGAAGGAAGGAAGGAAGGGGAAGGAAAGGGAAGACATAATGAGGGATTCAAACATGATTTTAAACCATTTTTTCATCTATCATATTTTATATAGATTTGTAGAAATCATTTTTATAAGTGGGCTGCAACGTAGCCAAAGACCTTGAAAACAAAAACAATGAGATAAGGATCACTTTAAGCCATTGGATTAGATTTCTGACCATCTATCTTAACAAACTGGTCCTGATTCTCTTTAGGCACACAAGATGGTTCAAATAGTTATGAGTTCTCTATTTGCTATGCCTGTAATTAAATTAAATTAAATACAAATAATATGGATTTAATTTGAAAATCCAAATACTGTTTTCTAGTGGTTGGTCTCTTGTTGAAATGCTGGAACTAGCAAAGACAGGACAATTCCTTTCAACATCCTTGGCTGGTAATAATATATTTATAGAGTCAAGCCCCTGAGGGGATAAACAAGGATGAGCCAGGAGCTCAGGTAAAACAACCTATGACACAATTTTGCTAAACATGAATGAAATGTGAGAATAGCTGATGGGGACCAATAACCCACAGCTCAGCTTCCAGGTATCAGTTGCAACCTACTTTTGATAAGCTTAGGGGTCTTCTCCCACACATCTTGATCTGTTATATATCTGGAGCCTAATTTACGATTCCTTTCTCATCATACTGTTCTTGTGACTCAGAGCTAAAGCAGACAAGCTGAGGTATGATGTATCCATTGCTGGCCTATACCATTTCATATTACAGGCAGGGTATTGAATGTTTCAATACTTTGTCATAGAAAATAACCTAGCAGAGACTGACTGCTCCCAGTCTGGCACAGAGGGTCAGGTAAGACTTCTGGCAGTGACTAGCTGATATATTTTATTCTTAAGCATTGCTGCATACAATTCCTTGAGCAGTTCAAATCCTGGGAAGAAGAAATGAATTGTAAGTAAAATGGCTAGGCAAAATGAAGCCAATAAACTAAGCCCAAGTTTAGTTGCATTCCTGCACCTGTAACGGAGAGTATGCTTTACTGAACTTGACCTGTCTTCTTTCTGAATGAGCATACATAATATTGTGCCATTAAGGAATGATTTCCTAGATATATATAATTCACTTTATGATTATGTATACCTACTGTCATGGGCTTCGGGAAGCCATAATCTCAGGAAGCACCATTGAGAAGTTATTATTTGAAGGCATGTGAGATGTTAAAGCCCTTCACCAGACATGGGCAAACTTTGGCCCTCCAGGTGTTTTGGACTTCAACTCTCAGAAATCCCAGCCATCTAACCGGCTGTTAGGAATTGTGGGAGTTGAAGTCCAAAACACCTGGAGGGCCAAGGTTTGCCCATGTCCAACCTTTTGTCCCTTAGGGCTTGGGACTTCAACTCCTTGAAGCCCATGTAGCTTGGCCATTTAGGAATTCTGAGAACACCTGAAAGACTAAAGGTTGGGAACCACTGTGTAGAGAATTTGCATTGTCATTATACCTCTTGGTTTTCCTCTCGGAAACAGTTGAACAGAAATACACAAAAGGACTATATAAGGACCCAAAGGTGAGGAACAGCATCGATCCCAATCAAAAACTATATTATTTTTACATAGGAGTATAAACTTACTTATAATTAAAGCCAAAATGTAACTTTTAGGTCAGGCTATTGTATAATTCTGTAGCTTAGGAGAGACAATGAAAGCCTTTTTAAATGAAGAGAGTGCTGCTTCTTCCGGCGTGTGTGCAAAGACAAGTTTTTAAAGTGTGATTTGTTTCACTATGAGTCATCTCTTGAACATTTGATGGATATGAATCAGATGACCTCCCTCTGGCAGCTTTTGCTGAAAAGAAACAAATGTTTCTGATTGTTTAGAAATCTTCAAAGACAGTTCTTACAGGCATCATGATTATCTTTACCATTTATTGCTTTCTCTTCCACATCAACCTCAATGAAAAAGTAATACTCCTTGGCTTCTCCCTCTGGGCTGGAGCAAGCTAGGCTCTTAGAGTTTTTGTATATGTGTGTCCTAGTCTGCAAGCTGAAAAAACAAGAGCAAGATTCCACTGAGTGGGTTGATAGATGACATGATGACAACACTGACAAGACATGAAGGGATAGGAACAAAGGGTTATTTTGAGAAGACTTGAGCAAAGAGATCTGACCCAGGACCAAGGTGGCTAAAGTTCAAAATGAGAATCTCATTGTCATGGTCCACAATATGAAGAGTACAGATGCTGAGGATTTATCAACTAAAGATGAGCTAGAATGGAAGACACAAAGATCCAGTGGTTTCAGTCCAAGATTTGCCTTTCAATCTGCTGTTGAAAGGTGTCCACATCCACTGTTGAGGATATCCCCTTTTATCACAGCTCAACTCATTAAGAAAATTCCCCCAGCCCTCTGTGTATATTGGCATGTGCAAAAATCCATTGCCAAGGCAGCCTGAGAACTTCAGCACCAGGATTTCCAGACACGTCCTGCTATATAAGGGTTTTCTGCTTGCTACACCAGCCTTTAGCCCCAGGATCGTACTCTGGTTTCCTAGTTTTTGACAGATAGTTCCCAAAAGATCTGAGTTGGACCATGGTTTCAAGGTTAAACCTTTATCACAGTTATAAACAGGGTATGGTATATCAAAATTGCAGAATTCTGTGAACATTTTCCTCCTTGGATAGAATATTTCAGTACTTTGCAACAAGATGAATACCATGATTAGGATTCAGATATAGCAATGCTAAGAGTAAATCCATTAAATTCAGTAAGAGAAGGATAGCCATGACTTTAATTGTCCACATTGATTTCAGTGGGTCAGCTCTAAGTATGACTAAGGGTACATCTGCACTATAGAATGATTGCAGTTGGACACCACTCTAACTACCATTGCTCATTGCTCAGGGATCATGGGAATTCTAGCTTTACAAGGTCTTTAATCTTCTCTGCCAAACAGTGCTGGTGCCTCCCCAACTAGAAATCCCAGGATTCCATAGCATTGGGCCATGGCAATTAAAGTGGTCATACTTCATGTAGGAGCAGGACTTAGAAGTTTCATTGTAATTAATGTAATCTTTGGCCTTGTGTTCTTAAGAGTAGGCCGAAAAAACAAAATGCAAAGATACAGAATGGGGGATGCCTGGCTTGAGAGCAGTACATGTGAAAAAGATATTGGCGTCCTCGTGGACAACAAGTTAAACATGAGCCAACAATGTGACGTGGCGGCAAAAAAAAAGCCAATGGGATTTTGGCCTGCATCAATAGGAACATAGTGTCTAGCTCTAGGGAAGTAATGCTACCCCTCTATTCTGCTTTGGTTAGACCACACCTGGATTATTGTGTCCAATTCTGGGCACCACAATTGAAGAGAGATATTGACAAGCTGGAATGTGTCCAGAGGAGGGCAACTGAAATGATCAGGGGTCTGGAGAACAAGCCCTATGAGGAGCGGCTTAAGGAGCTGGGCATGTTTAGCCTGAAGAAGAGAAGGATGGGAGGAGATATGATCGCCATGTATAAATATGTGAGAGGAAGCCACAGGGAGGAGGGAGCAAGCTTGTTTTCTGCTTCCTTGGAGACTAGGACGCGGAACAATGGCTTCAAACTACAAGAGACAAGATTCCGTCTGAACATTAGGAAGAACTTCTTGACTGTGAGAGCTGTTCAGCAGTGGAACTCCCTGCCCCGAAGTGTGGTGGAAGCTCCTTCTTTGGAAGCTTTTAACAGAGGCTGGATGGCCATCTGTCAGGGGTGATTTGAATGCAATATTCCTGCTTCTTGGCAGGGGGTTGGACTGGATGGCCCATGAGGTCTCTTCCAACTCTAGGATTCTATGATTCTATGATTCTATGAGTAGAAGTATTTAACGCTGAGGTATCTAGCTGGGGTGCTAGAAGAAAGAGATTCTCAGTCCTTTTGCCTTGTCTTCAGTGCCAAGTCTGAAGCAGTACAAGTGAGTTTGTGAAAAGAAACTAAGTTTTAAAAGAAAGCAAACCACAGACATTAAAGTAACAGAAGATAAGCCAATATTAAAAGTTTAATAGTAACAGTTTCATATTTTCTAGAAGAGCCAGGAGTTAAGTGTAGTGACAATTAGAAGATACTATGTAACAGTCAAGCTTATGTGAACCTGAGAAACCTTCAAATAAAAGTTGTTTCTGTTCAGTTAAGATCTGTGTTTGCTTATTTAAGAGAAGATTAAGAGAAGGTTGAAGAGCTTGTGGAGCCAAAGACAATTTTGTTGCATTGGATTACAAATTTGTAATATATATATATATATATATATATATATATATATATATATATATATAATATTTATATGCTTAGTAAGTATAGTAAGTATAAGTAGATGCACCCTTAGTTTAGACCCATCTACATGTAATCCACCTAAAAATCGCATATACTATATAAACATTCAAAAATTTAAAATGGTAAAATATTTATTTATTTGATTTATATGCTGTCTTTTTCCCAGAATTTGATTTTTTTTTAATCTCTTAAGCATTTGAAGGACTAGACAATTGTAAAATGGAGGAGTTCTTCTGAATGTTTTATCTGGATCATATTTATGTGAGAATTGATATTTGATATTGTGAAAGATCGGAGACTGTAAAAATCTTTTTCCCTTTAGAAGAGTTTTCAGAAAGGGTAGAACAATTGTCGATAGTGATGCTTCCAATGACTGCTGGTTCTATAGATAAAGTGTTGAGCTTTTGAAAATAACTGAGAACTGTATCAATTAAAAATGTACAGGGGAAAATATATCCACCGTATTTTAAATTATAGTCTCTAGAAATATGACTACTGCCTAAGAAATTTAGCACCTTAGATGGTGCCTTTAAAATTCCAATTAAAGCCAAGAGTTATTGCTTTCTTAGATTTCCCTCCAAAGTACTCTTCTTACCAATTATGGCATTTGTGTTTGCTCCAAGGGTGTCAGAAGTCTATAGGTACAATGTATTCCACATGTAAGGTTTAGAAAACTCCAGTTTAAAGTTTAGGAAACTCCAGTGTAAGGTTGAGGAATTTCAGTTTAAGAAGTCAAAGGTTAACATGGAAACTCAGAAGTAATCCAGAGAATATCAGTTAAGTTCTGAGTTCCCATCTGTTCCTTTAAAGTATTTGTTGATCAGTCAAACCCTGGGAGGAGTTAGAGTATTGATCTTTCTTGCAATTAACTTATGTTTTGTTTATTGTGAGATTCTAACTTTGTTCTCACTGAGAATTGGGCACCTGAAAGTTAGCTTGGGAGACAGAACAATGCCCCTTGTCCTAAATGTTCAAGAACAGGGCGAGGTGATACAGGAGTTTTAGATCTTTACATTGGTCAAGTAATTATAATGTGTGAAAGCAATAAGTCTTATTTCACACATCAGCTGCTCATAAATCTAAATGTATTGCTTTCACATTTCAGCAGTAACAGAAAGATCTGAAAAAAATCTGTATCATCTCATCCAGCACTTTTTGGACAAGTTGCAAATTTTCAGCTTGCTTTAGGGTCACCAGAAACAACTTGAAGGTACAAAATAATGACAAATTGAAATTATTCCAAGCAACATTAAAAATGCATATTTCTGGACTAGATTTAACATTTGATCTGCTAAGTTTATTAAAAGACCTATTCAACTTTGAAGATCAAAACATTGAGAAGATATAAATATTTTACAAAGAAGAATTCTGAATATGCTCATAACTGTTTTAGAATTGAAGGAGAATAGAGCATTAGCCAAGTTTGTTGATGACACAAAATTTGTGTTGATTCACATGAAATGTATTCTGTTTTACACATATTTATTGATGGGGTCTAATGAACTGCAGGTGCGTAGCCATTATACAATAGTTCAGCTACACTGGTTAAGTAATGCAGGACAGAAGCAGCAGAAAAGGAAGCAAAGTGAATGTGCAGCTGATCCACAGAATCTGTGACTTGTAATGCAGGATTTGAGGGGGGTGGGTTTAACTCCTCCACTGCAATGTGCATCTGCAGATCACCGGAGAACCCATCCCTTAATCGGTTTCCTCATGAGATGTGGTTTACACCCATGTGTTCTGATGCATATTACAGACTCTTTGCTCTACAACCGGCGAAATCGCCAGACAACACCATGTTGTGGGTTAACTATGGGCAACTTTTATTATACGTCACCAATCAATCTCTGTGTGATTATTCAATCCAATTTAGGATTCAGCATAACTTGAACATGAATTTGAACTTGACAATGAACTTGAACATGAATTTGAACCTGAATTTGCTATTGATCAGATGAGGAGGTTGCCCCGTGTGACCACGTCATCCGCCGACAAGGGCAAGACACCATAATTCCTGGATGCAACCCATATGTTGCCCCCATGGGGATTCTCCAGGTAATGGGTAAAGACTGTAGCATACTCCCCCTTTCTGTAGTGCACACCAGTACCTGCATGTGCCTGCCATATGTCTGATGCCTATTTAAGACCCCCTCAACCCAATTTGCCCAAATGCACAGTGTAGGGTAGGCAAAAAAACAAAAACAAAACCAACCTATGGAGGGAAAAAATTCCTACCTGGCCCCTAACGGTGATCCTTGACAAGTACACTGCAGTGGTGGTGGGTGGGTGAACTTCTTCAGGCCAAGTGAGGTGGGCTAGGCTCACCTCCTCTAGGCCCTGCCCACAACAAGTACTGGCTGGGACTTTTTAAACTCTTTGTCTTCCTTTTGCTGGAAGGGAGCAAACCGCTTCCCCGCCCCCATGTTGAGGGTGGGAAAGGTGATTTTGGAGTATCCTGCAATTCTGCTTATGTCAGGTTAAAGCCTTTTAGGCAATTTCCTGTGTATGTTCTCAGTGTTTAATTTAAACATTGTGCTTTTGAGATGTCTTCATTCTACATTAAGTGGTTAGTTTAGGTGTGCCCCAAGAAATATCAGGATTTTTAGTAAGAAAAACAATTAATGAAAATAATGGTTCAGTGTTCACAGGTGTGTAGACAAATCATATGCCACAGGTTATTAGGAGACAGGTAGAAAATAAAACTGCAACTATTGCAATGCTTTTATATAAATCAACAGAACACCTGCATTTGGAATATTGTGTTCATTTCTAGTAATCTCATCTCTAGAAAGATATAATTGGCTGGAAAAATGCAGAACATGACAACTACTTCCCTGCAAGAAAAAAAAACTGAGTGTTATAGTTTAGAAAAAATGACAAAGTGGAGACATTATCAAGACTTGTAAAATTATGCATGGTGTGGATGAAACAAGTGGGATAATTCCAGTTTTGCCCTTTAAGACTAGCAATGTAAAGATTACGGTATTTGTACTTTTTGGCATCCTTATCAAGTCATCCACTGAAAAAAAATTTCAGCCCCCAAAATCAAGGAAAAAGCTGATTTTTTTTCTCTCCCCCCATCCACATTTCTGCAACTTTTTGAAGATTTTGTTATAAAAATCTTTTTGTCTAGTAAAAAATTGCATAACTCTCTTAAGCTTGTCAAGTGAAGAGAATATTTGTTTGAAAAATTATTGCAGAGAAGAAAATAAGTAAAATTATTCTATTCAATACACTAAAAATAAATAGCCATCTTATTCATTTACATTACAGCCAGGATGGACAAAGAAAAAAGCACCTCTTCACAGAAGGCAAATTATCTTGCAGAGAAATATGGTTAAATGATGTAAAAGTAAGAAACTCTTTTTGGACTACAGCTCCAACTTGCAGGAGAATTTTTGCAATCCAAAAAGTACGCCTTTCAAAATATTGGCTCCAGCAGCTTGAAAAAAAAAATCAGGATAGACACATTTGTGGGGTGTAGCATGTCATGCTGAGAGGTGATGAGGCAGTGAAACTGTGAAAATGAATGTTTTGAATGAACATAATGGAAGCTAAATTACATGCAGCTTTTTAAATGTATTGAAAAAGAAAGGACTTAGGAAGAATGGATGAAAGAATCAAAGAACATGGATGGGATTCAATGAGTTATATTCTGTTGGGAATACCTCATTATAGAAAGCATATTAGTATTTTTAGAAGTCTTCCCATACATGAAAAAAAAGCATGGAAATCCATTTTCCAACATATTGAGCATGTTTCCAAACAGCAAATTTGCACATCACTTTTATACTAATTTTGTCATGGCTTTTCACAAAGAATAAGGTGAAATAAAGGTGCTGAAGTCTTGCAAGATCATTCATTTCTTTAGAGAACTACAGACCCTAAGTTTCCTATGTGACAGCAAACAAGTTTAAATTTTTGGCTTAAACTCTCTGACATTTCATAGATGAAAGCTGGGATATAGATTTCTGAGCAACACTGAGTAACAGAAGTTATTAATGAGGAAGGAGAGATATGCTTGGAGAAGTGATGAGAGTCTACTTTTTTTTCTGAGCATATTCATATTGAGGAGACCAAATTTCCACCCTATCCTCTCCCCAGTGCTGAGTTAATGGAAAGCAAACAACTTTTGCACTTTGAACTCAGTTTGCACCAAGTGAAGTAATATGAGGACAAAAGGGGAGGGAGTGGAAAGAGGACACCGAATCTGGGATATTTTAAAAATGGCTGAAAACGTGGAATGAGCGAGAATTAATTGAGACAGTCTCTGTTAAATCAGGAGAGTTGCAGGGTATGTGGCACAGATATTTATGCAGAAGTTCATTTTAGGTATTGCCAGTGAATTGTAACTTTGGAGGGTATGTGTCCATCAGTATTTATTTCCTAAAGATCTGTTGAGTTACTTGCCTTGCTTAATGGAGTTGTATCTTTAGGACATATCCTGTGTCACTGAAGAAAAGAAGCTCTAACAGGAAATCCACTCCCTTGTAGAAGGTACAAGAGAAATATGGGAACATATCTGTAATATGGGGAAGGGGAAGAACTGGAAGAAGGGGTAAGGAAAAAAAATCTCGTACAACACAATTTATAAGACTGTGGCACAGCACCTCAATGGAAGAAATGAAAAATTCACCACATTGGATTGTTATAATTAAATTAGACAAGATATTGCTGGTAACAAGGCTGCAGGGAACAATCTTGTAAGCATTGCACACCAGAGCAGGGGAAGCGGCCAGAAGGGTGGTGAGAGATGGGACAGAAAATTAAGCTTTTTATTACTTTTACAGCAGAAAGAGTCAACCATTGGTTTTTGGACAGGGTGTAGGAGCAGCAAAACATTCCTTAAACAGCAAAGAGAGAGAAAATGTGCATTATAGCATTATTCTGTGGCAGTTGGCAGAGATTTCCAACTGCCTGCCTGAACTGTAAGGTAATGCCATTAGTTATTCATCTACGACAATTAGTCCATGGGCAAATCCCAGCCTTCTACTCTACAATCCTCCCTCCTCTCCTTTACGACCATTTCTAGCAGAATCCCAGCATGTTCCTAGTCACTGATAAGGTCTCACAGGAAGCCAATAAACAGAGCTGCATAAAGGAGAGGGAGGGACACGTATACATAATTTATAGACCAAATAACACAAAGAGATTTCTTGCATTCAGATACAGGAAACTCATGAAAAACAATGCAGGCCATCAAGAAAACAGATGAAACTGCTGCCCTCATCCATGCTACAGGCCTCTGAGTCTACTTTACATGTTGTTTGCTCACGTCTCCTTATAACGGGGTTGAGTCATGCAGCCAGAGAGACCATTTTTCTCACAGCTACAGTTGAGACCTGAAAAGAGGAGGAAGAAAGAAAGCTTTGACTACATAAATAGTTGGACCTGTCAGGTTTAGGAGCATAAAGCGGGGTTTATATTAAGTGGGGGCATTCATCTTTATTGTCGAACTGACATGATTGTGTGCAAATGTAACTATTTTCATGTTGCTATAATGTAAAACAATCACATTGACAGTAAGGCAAAAAGAAATAATTCATCACAATTATCTATGAACATGGCATGGAAAACCTGTTTCCTTACACTTCTAAGGACATTATTACACACAGGTCACAAATCACTTTGAAGAGTATGCATCCTATTGTCTAAACCTGTATGATGAGGAATCGATAATAGCTGAATAATAACTATGCTGTCCATCACACCCCACTTTACAAACTGTTGTTTATTGAATAATGTGGGTATGACTTTCCACACTGGCAAAAGGTGGCTGTTTGTTCCTTGCCACTGTCCAAGGGAAGAGTCAGGGGATGGAGGGAAATGGTCTAGGGGGAAAAAAAATTCTGTCAGGTCTCTCTCCTCAAAGATTACATATAACTCTACAGAATTCATGCATTTTGACTGCCATGGCTCAGTGCCATGAAATCCTGGGATTCATAGTTTCACAATGTCATTAGCCTTCTCTGACTTTGGGGAGGTACCAGCACCCTTTGGCAGAGAAGGCTAAATGCCTAACTACATCTTCCAAGATTACATAGCATTGAGCTTTGTCCTGGCTGAATGCACATATACAATGCATTTTAGAACCATACTAAGAAAATAAATATGAGTGCCTTGTGTTTGTATAAAACCTACTCACCAGGTATGCTTCAGATGGGGTATTTTGCCCCATTTTGCCACTTTTATGAGCGGCTTAGAGGGGACTTGCTGTGTGCTATCACACGATGCATAGCAGGTCCCGCCCACATTCCTCCCTAAGTGGGGTGGAACCTCCAAAAGACACTACCTCCACTATATAGTGGAAAGCTTTGTTTGGGTAGCTCCAATGGAGCTACCTGCACTTTCCTCCCCTTTTTGCCGCATGATGGAAGAAGGGGTGGTGGGGGCAGCCTTTCTGTTGTGTGATGTTGTCCTCACCATGTGATGAAGGAAGGAAGGAGGGCATGCAAGGCTCCATGAGCCACCCTGCATACCTTCCCTTTAGCAGCGCAACAGCATGGCCAGAAAGGGCCATGTGAAAAGGTCCTTAGGCTGGATCTACACTGCCATATCATGTAGTTTTAGAATGCAGGTTAACTGCATTGAACTGGATTATTTGAGTCTACATTGCAATACAATCCAGTTCAAGGCAGTTAATCTGTGTAACAGATTAGCCTACCTTAAAGGGTTGATGTAAAAGGCAGTAAACAGGCCTGGCTCAGAAAAGCTAAAGAGAGTAAAGGAGGAGCAACCAGGCAGCTTCATAGTTGGAAGAGCAGTCTGATTGGCTGATGAAATTGGAGGGAATTGCTTAGCAACTGAAGATGGGCAGAGCTAAAAAGGGAATTTGGAATTAGAAGGGTTGGTTAGGGATTTTGAAGGAGAAGGAAAGAAGGGAGAGTTTTGGAAACTGTTGCTAGAAGATGTCTCTTTGAGGAAAATAGTTAGGCCTCTATAGAGTTAGATGTGAAGAAGGATTCCAAAAGGTTCAGAATAACCTGTTTGTATTCCTGTGTGTGGAACATTACTTTTAAGGAACTCAAGTTAAAGACCATTCTTTGTATAAGTAAATCTTGATATCAATCTGTATTCATTCTACACTGTAGATGCACCTCAAGTTTTATACTGTAAACTACTTTTGTTCCCATATTTGGAGAAAGTTGGAATAAAAAATAATCTGTGAATGGTTTGAAATTACTGGTGCTTTCTTTCTAAATGGTTTATCTTTGAAGGTGTGTTTTCTGCTATGAACACAGAGATGGGGTGATCCTGCAGGTGCTAACTCAGATGTAAATCCTGATGAGTTGAATAGAATGTATTCACACAAATGCACTGCAAGCTATTGGTGAAATTGATTTTTTTTCAGCTCATCACTGTGTGTGAATAAAGAAATGCAAACTGAAAGATGGATAAGATGGTTGCCTTCACAGAGTTTGTTCTAATTCTAAATTGTATGATTATATTAATTTCATTTTTAAGAAGAATAGAATGACAGACAATTTAAAAAGACCACCCATCAAACTGTCCTGCATGGATCTTTTGAAAACCAATAATTTTTATAGGTACTAAGGACACAGGTAAAGTTCAGTGTTGTTTCGCCATATCAGTAATTGCTCATTATGGAAATAAAAAGATGACGTCATTTTCCCTTTCCCAAGGGCCTGGCAATAAATGTAACATGTTTCTCTTCTTGCTATCGCTAAGAATCTTCAGCTGCATCTAAAGTCAATTATCAATTGAAAAAGAATGGTTTCAAACATGTTACCTTACTAGAGGTTTCATAAGGCTTTTGAAAAAAATAGGTTTTACTTAACAGGCCCTACTTATTGAATAAGCTCTGTTTTTTTTTTTTTTTTTTTTTTTTTTTTTGCCCTATTGTCCTATCAACACTTTGATGGCTGTGATGGGCTGGTTTTCACAGGCACTCTAGACTTAGGACTACACTGGACAAAAAACTTGGACTCACTGCAAATGCTCTGCTGTCACCATAAAGCACAATGACTTCTAGTGAGTATTTCATAACCCCTGGGTGTAACACAACTTTTCCCCACTTTAGGCAAAGACAGGGGATACTTTGCTGTAGTTTGCTGGAAATTCTGGAGTATCCTGGGGTTTCATGGTAGTCTGGGCAGCTGAACAGAGTCAATTTCAGCCTGATCCCCTGTTGGATGGAGATTACTGTCATCACCCCTTCCCTGAGGAGGAGGATGTCTCAAACTGTGTGTCACTACTGCTGCTCACTGCCAGGCATTTAGCTCCATCTGAAAGCCTGGTCATTGCTTGCTGCATCCCCTGATATAACAACAACAACAACAACAACAACAACAACAACAGCAACAACAACAACAACTTTATTTTTGTATCTCGCCACCATCTCTTGTGGGGGGGGGGGACTTGGGGCGGCTTAAATGGAGACCAAGTCCAGTCAGACAAAGTTAAAATATAACACAATATAAATACATATAACAACATCATAAAACATAATTAGAACATCATTCATCATACAACAACCAGTATTCAAACATAATAGGTGTTGATTGACACACATGTCAATCCACCGCTTCCACCTTGCTGACATCAGCAGACACCGCAGGTGAAGACTAGGTGCTCAGACAGAGTTCTGGTGGGGAGTCACAGTAGTGACACGGAAGATGAGGCAACAGCCCAGGGGCTGTCGGAGTAGAGAAGGGCAGGGTACAAGTATGGCAAATAAATAAATAATAATTTCAACCTTAGAAACCTGCCCTGTTTAGATACAATGAGTTATAACTGCCATAAACAAATATGAATACAATCATTGTTTTAGTTGTACAGTTTGTACAAATTTTATAAATACAAATTTAATAAATAAAAATAAATAAACCACAAATGTTTATTAGTTAGTTACAATGACAACACTGTAATGCAATTAACTTTATCTGAACCCACGATTGTAGTGTGTAAACTCACTGGGTGGCCCTAAATACTGTAGTTGGACTTTGTTGCATAACTAGAAAAATTGAGTAATAGTGGCATACCTTACATTGTTGTTTGGAAGGTATGAAAGATTAGTCACAGAATATTGGGAAGATTGCAAATAAATGAGAGAATGGTGGAAAAATATACGCAAGAGGAGATAACCAATGGAGCTTGAAACTCTCAGCTATCCACCACATTTATAAAATAGTTAACGTGATACATTCATATTTTCCAAACATTGTAAATATTGAACAATTATATTGTAATCATATACATGTGCCTACTTAGAGCATGTCTACTGCTATATACAATCCGCTCACTGTATTCAACTAACCACAGTTCAAACATATTTGGGGGGAAATCCAAGTAGTAATACTTGTTTTGCCACATATGAAGCAGTACACTCATGTGTAGGAATACCCTGCTGTGGCATTGAATTTTGCCATAGTTTGTAAGGCTTCCTTAAGCACCCTCCCCCCCCCCGGGGGGGGCGGGGGTGGGGGGGAAGAAAGGCAAGATATAAATAGAGTAAATAAATAAATAAGGTTCAAACCATTTTACAGACTCTCAGGATCTCCCAGGCACAGGTTCTTTTGTTCATTATTTTATATAAGGGATGCCATTTTACTATGTTATTGTATATAATGGGGTATTGCCATTGTATACAATGGGACTTAGGCATCCTTGGAGTGGGTCCTGAAACCAAACACCAGCAGATACTAAAGACCCACTGTATGTCTATTCCTATACATGTCTACTGCGATCCTGTGTATGTTTATGCAAAGTTACACTGAGTTTAATATGGCTTGTTGTCAAACAAATGGGTACAGTTTTAAAGCCTTTTGTGTCAATCCTCTACACACTAGTTCTTTCTTTAGAGTTTATGGACAAGTCTACAAAAAAATCCAAATTCAGTCTGTACAATAGACAGTGAATCTTATAAATAGATGCTTAAATTAGCAAGTTAGGTCAGATACATACTCAGCCTTTGTAACTGAGGGATTGTGACTTTCTTGTGGCATCAGGGACTAACCTGGGATTTTAGTATCCTTTAGAACCCCATGAGCTTCCTCTTCTTGGCTGAAATGATCAAAGTCATAGCAAAGGCTACAGTCACAGTAACATTGACATGTGAATTACCTTTCACTGACTTCTGTGGGAGATATTCCTAAACAAGTAAGTGTAGAATTGTACTACATCATAGCCTTCAACTATTTGGCTGGGACTTAACCTCATTACACTAGAGAAGGAATCCACTTAAAGTCTAGTTTCTGCCTCCTGCAGAATTCTGGGGTTTGTAGTTTAGGGAGGAGCCTTTAATAGCCTCACTAAACTACAAACTCCAGAATTCTGCGGGAGGCAGAAACTGGATTTAAAGTGGATTCATTCTCTAGTGTGATGAAGTAGTTAATCTTCTGTAATCAACTGCTTTTAAAATACTTAAATTTCTCTCTTGTTTCTCTCTCTCCCTCCCTCCTTGTCCCCAGCTTACTTCAATTACTACAAAAATAGTTCAAAAGTCATTTGCATGGAATCAACTCTTTTCAGTAGGCTCAGGAAAAAGCAAATTGCTGCAGCCTCTCTTAGCTTGTGTGTTCTTCCTCATTAATAATTTTTTGTGTCTTGATTACACTCTTGATGTTACCTGGCCACATGTGTCCCACAACTCACTTGTGAAACATTGGAGGGTATGCAACATATGCTGTTATTTATTTCTTCAGCTTCAATTATCACTTGACTCCCTGCAGATGGCCTTTCACAATTAAGCCACAGCAAACATAATTGATGTTCAGAGGATCTAATTACCAGACTAAGGTGGCAACTGCAGAAAGGTATGGCACAGAGCCTTCAAACATTACAATTGGGGACTACAACTCCCCGAGACACTAGCCATACTGGCAGGTGGAGTCCAAAAAACAATGTTTCCAGGTTTTCATCCATCTAAGCTGACCTCTCTCCAGCTTGTCCTGAACTTTTCTTAAAATAGTCAGATCACAAAATGGAAGAGGTTAATTGGAGTTCCCAGACAAAGGTCCCTGGAGATGCCATGAAAACTTTCTTTGTCCAATGAGCATTGATTATAAGTTTAGCTTGCATTTGCCTCCCAAACTTCTTCCTCATAATTTTTAGCTCATAGGGACTACAAAATAAATGAAGGCTGAGAAATGACACAGCTGGCTTAAACACATCTATAGAGGTTAAATTGTCTTGTGATCATATCCCAGTCAGACTGCAAAAGTTTTAAAATCCAAACAAAAACAAGCAACACCACCATTCCCATAATATCACTACCACTTTTCTCTTTATTTGCACAACAACAGCTTACATCCAGGATTAGTCATGCTTAGTGTTGAAATCAATTGACCGTACATTCTTCATGACTAAAAAGTGTCAATGATTTCACTGGATCTTCTCTAATGGACACAACATGGTGATAATGCCTCAGCCATACCACACACTCTTGGGACAAGGAGTACCTAATGGAGAATTCCACGCTTAGTCCGGTATTCTGTAGAATTTGTTTGCTGGGACAAACACTCCTTTTAGAAGTGCAGGATGGTAGCCCACAACAGCAGTTCATTTACTGCAGGAGTGGGAAAGATTGTCCCTCTTTTTAATCCCCAGACTTTCTTCTTTGAAGCCACAAGCCTCCAGGATATCACCAAAGCCCCCAGATCCTCAGAGTTTAAAAATGACCAGGAAATGAATACAAACTGTCCAAACCACTGGGGGAAATAGTGGTTGTGTTTAAGTGGGCTTTCCTACATCCTCCCCCACAAACTCTATATTAAAACAAACAGCAGTGTTTCATCTAAACTACAAAACCAGAAGAGACTTATGTGATTGCAGTTTATCACCTACAAAGCCCTACATGGTTTGGGATCTGCTTATATTCATGACCGCATCTTCCCCTACAAACCCATGCAATCTTTAAGATTTTCTGGGGAGGCCCTCCTCTCACTCCCACCCCTGTTGCAAGCTTGTTTGGTAGGGATGAGAGACCTGCCGTCTCAGGAACTCTCTCCGCAGGAACTCTGTCCACCTTCCGAAAAGAACTAAAAATGTGGATGTTCCACTATGCTTTCGACTACATAGTTCCCAAATAATGTTGGCCCACAATTTTGATCAATAATAAGATCTTGCACTTGTCCACTATTCCCTCTAAAGTCATAGTGCTCTCCTTATGTTACCCTTCAGTTCTAACCCTGTCACCTGTCCTTAGACTTTATCCATCAGCCCTATCCTTTACAAGTGATTTGCACCATCTGCCCCCAGCTCAGAACTATGCACTACTCAGATTATGGAATGTTGTTAGATGTTCACTATGTGTTGTATTATGTGTCATTTGTTTTCATATTATTGAAATGTTTTTAAGAATTTTGCTGTTATATTTTAACTATGTTGAATCTCAGGCTTGCCCCCATGTAAACCACCCCAAGTCCCTTTGGGAAGATGGAGGCAGGGTACAAAATAAAGTTGTTGTTGTTGTTGTTGTTGTTGTTGTTGTTGTTGTTACTACACCAAACACACCACAGTAGCTGGTTAAAGGAGGGAAGTGGGGGTGACGCCCAGTCCTGGTACAGTTGCTCACCTCTGCTTCAGTATGAAACTTTAGGATCAATACTTCAAAGACACAAATAGGTCTCAATAAAAGTCATAATTTTATGATCAGTTGGGTCTACTGTAAAACACCAAGTGGATGAGGCGATGAAACATGCAGAGTGTGTGCTTCTTCCTAAAGATGAACATATTTGCACGAAGCACTGTAGCTTCTATTCCACAGGATAAATTCATTATTAAAGGCCACACTGTGGCTTGAGCAATTCTTTGCCTTTTTATGAGCAGCTTGGTCAGTTAAATGGGTAAGAAACCAGACTAGAGGACCAAGCTTAGAAAATTCCCTTCATAAAGGAAACCACTATTAAATGGGCAATTTCTGTGTCTGGAGCTGCTACTTTCAAGTTGCAATCATATATAGTTCAGTCACTGGTATTTTATTTCATTTTAACTGCCATTACAAAATTCTGTGGAATTCTTGGATTTGCAATTTAGTGAGGCCCAAGATCTTTCTAGCTATGAATTTTCAATGCTAGGATTTTATATGATATTGCCACGGCAGTTAAAGTGGAGTATTGTACAATTATGGTGTAACATGATAGGACCTGTGTATGATTCTAGCTTGAAAGTGGCAGTTTTAGGTACAAAAACTGTTCACTTAATCGTGGTTTCTTTTATAGTATAACAGGGTCTGCAGTTTTGCTGCTTTTGCATTCAATGAAAAGTTCACAAGCATTGTTTGCTGACATCAGATGACATGTGAACTATTTCCCACTGCATCCAAGGGAAACAAAATAATGGCAACATGTAAAGTATGAGAAGCATGAGTGTGTCCCTTGGCTTGCATGTAGATCTTGAGGCCCCAAAGTGTGATTCCCAGAGCTCTCCAAAGCCCCCACCTTTTAAAAAAATGTTATTCTTTTTGCTCAACCCTATGCACAAAACAATTGAGTTCATTCCCCCAACTTGTCCCACACAGTAATTTTTGTTAGAATCCCACAAAACAGCTTAAAATCTGAATTGAAGTGACATCCACAAAAGGTCTATTTTTTGTACATCTTAGACAATGTGCAATCCTTCTTCTTCTTCTTCTTCTTCTTCTTCTTCTTCTTCTTCTTCTTTTTGCAATGAAATGAAAATCAGAAAAAAGCTTAAAGTCACCACAAAAAGGCAGGAAACTTGTCTGATTTCCCCATAGGCTCTCTATGGAGTTCCCTGCTTTCTTGTAGCAAGTGGCAGAAATTATAATTATGTAAGAAGCACCTATAATGGGAAGCCTTTTTGTTTTGTTTGTCTGCTTATTCACAGAATTGATTTCAGATTATCTCACTGGAAAGTCTTTTGAAGTTGTCTGAGCCTAGATTGATACCAGATAAGTGAATATGTTTTGAGGAGGTAGTCAAGAAGGTAAGGAAGCTTGTAACTAAATAAATGAGTTCACATTCGGGATAATTACTCAAGATTAACTCTTTACTCTTATTTTTTTTAAAAAAGTTCTATTAACCTTAATATTCATTTGCTGGACAATGCAAAGGATTTTTTTAATCTTCACTTTCAGTTGACCTACTGTTCAGTTTAGATTCACCTGGAGGGCGATATGTGGAAATTCCTGAAATTGCTTTCTCTCCTACCTCCTCCTGGGGCGATTTTGAATGGGAAGTCGTGAAGAAAGGTGTGTTTAATGCTCCCCCTGCCTGTATTTTCTCTTCTCTAAAACACACTCGGCATTTTTTTTATTTGAAATGCCAAGTTTTTGATACCCAGCATTTTAGCTATGAAGGAAAAACAATACAGTATATGGAATCTGACCTGGAGATGGGGAAAGGAATACAATCCTCTTTCATTTTTCTATTGAAAATCCCCCATTCCTGCTGTAGTTCTACAACATATGCCTATACACAGCTATTCTTTGAAACAGTGGCAATATTCATGCAAGTGAGAATTGCTTTCCATTGATGACCTAGTGAGGTGGCAACCTAGTGATGTGACAACTTTTCCCCTACTATACTAGCATTTAAAAAGTTTCCAAATAGTAATCCCAAAACTATCTGTAGAAGCTATAAAACTTTTCCTTGAATTCCTCAGTAACTGATTCTGTATGATAAGGTTTGGCAAGGTGTGCATTTATGCAATCCCCCTACTTATTATCAGCTGGAGATTACATGAAAAATGTTGATGAATATGTATTTATCAAACCCTTTTAATGAAAGTGTTGGCCAAAAATAATATAAAACATTTAATCCAAGTAAAGTTGCAAGCCTGTCAACTATTACTTTTGAGTTAGGCCATTGAATTCAATAAAGCATGAGTAATCATTGGTAGTGTTCAAGGACAGTGGTAGAATGAGGTGGTCATCTTAGGCAGGAGATCTTGAATCTTGTAAACTGCAGCATATTGTTAAAAATGAATTCATTCTTATTGAATCTTTATTATCAGAGAGCCATCATGGTGTTTTACTAGGACTCTGGGAGATCAAAAATCAAATCCCAACTCAGCTACCGAAACTGCTTGGGTGACTAGATGAGTCCTATTCTCTCATCCTCAGAGGAAAGCAATGATAAACCTTCCCTAACCATAAACCTAAAGAATTTTTGCCATGAACAATCTAGAGATAGGCTTGTTTTTAGTTGAAGTCAACTTACTATTGCATAACATCAATTTACAGATCAGGATAATATCACTCTATCCAATTAATGAAAATAAATTAAATATGCAGATTTCTAGGAACAGTATATTAAAACATTCTTAAATATATTTTCCCCTGTAAGGTCAGACTCAACATGTGAGCACGTGAAAACAATAACAAGAATGTAGGGAAGGATAAAGATGACTTTGAGTCACCAAAGTTGCAGCAAGAACTGGTGGCTCAGTTGAGCTTAATATACCGATCCTATTTTGCAGATAGGCTTCAGCACCTTCATACTCTCTTTTAAAGTTCAGGCTAATAACTAGTACATACCACAGCTGCCCACCTTCACTTATACTATGCACCTTCATTGCGGTGTGTGTGTGGCACCATTTGGAAATTTGCCTTATACAGCCAAATATTTTGGCTCAGCTCTGAGATGATTGCACAGAACAGTTTGTTTGAAGGAGTTAACTGTGTTTATTTTCATTAGTTTAAAAAATGTAGAAGATCATGTTTGAGTCAGTCAGGGTAACTGCCTGGTGTGGAATCCTATATGGCTTCTCTTTTGTGTGTGCAAGAGTTAACACTGAGAATGCAAACAGCCAGGAAGAAACATAATATAGAATACAAAGAAGGAAGTGACACTGGAGATTGTATCAAATGCACTTAAGCGAGGGTTAGATCAGAGGACCCATCATGTTCCACAGTACTGAATGTTTAATAACAAGAGCCTGAAACTTTGAAAGCATGAAGCAATCACAGTGAGCATCTTCCCGGGGTCAAGGAGTCAGTGTTTATATCTTAGCTGTAGAGGATCGCTATGGATATTGGGTATAAGTTTGCTCTACAGGCAATAGACTTGGTTCCTTTTGTCACATTTGGCCTTATATCTAGATAGTGTTACTTTGTTTGCTCAAGGAACTGCATTTGAAGAGTAGGACTCAGCTGCTAAAATACAGAGGAAATTCACAATAAGTATGGCTCTAATAGTACCTTAAAAAGAAACACAGAAGCATGAGCTTCTGAAGAAAAGCATCAGTTTTGGTAACAACATGAAGTGATATTCTGAGGGTGCATCTACACCAGTGGTTCCAGACCTTTTTTTGGCCAGAGACCACTTTGGCTAGGGACCATTCTCCAACATTAGTACTAAAAGGGTTACAAATCAGGTTTTGGTCAACTTTAGGTTTGGTTTGATTATTTAGGGCGGTGATTCACAAAATTGCATTGGATAGACCACATCAGCTTTGGTTTCTGATACAGAACATATGCCATCCAGTAGTCACCATCTGCCCACCCACAGAAAACCATATTTAATAAGCCTCAGCACTATAAGAGGGTTTTGTGAGACCAGTTACTCTCGTTGCAATGGTGTGGACCATATTTTAGTGTTGTGGGCCATTGGTGGTCCACGGACCACAGGCTGGAAACCAGTGATCTACAGTGTTGACTGGTTATAGTTTGACACCACTTTAACTGTACCATGAATCAATGCTATGAAATCCTGGGAGATGTAGTTTGTTGAGGTCCCAGCACTCTTTGGCAGACAAGGCTAAACACCTTGCAAGACTACAACCCCCATGATTCCATAGCATTGAGCTATAGAGTTAAAGTGATGTCAAACTGCATTAATTCAGCAATGTAGATGCACCCTGGTTTAGAAAGCCTATTTTATGCTGATGGTTACATTCTTTCAGCCAGTCAAAATTGCTTTCCTGATGGATGACAGAGGAGAACTAGCATGGTCTAATCAAAAGAAGGATCATGAGGGCCAAGTAAAAAGTGAATCTAAACTCTGCCTCTAAATAAATATGTGCACAATTCAAGGTTGCAGTTCTAAACATATCTATTCATTCCTATGCTAATCCCTCCCTACAGTAGCCAGTATACATGCAGCAGTTGAAGCATTGGACTATGCCTCTGGAGCCCAAGGTTTGATTCCTGGCTCAGCCATGGAAACCATTTGTGTCACACACTGCCAATCCCCAAAAACCCAATAATAGGGTCACCATAAGTTCATAAATACTCAAAGGCACACAACAACAAAAAATACAAATAACTGCTCTAACATAAAGAGAAATATATCGCATCTCAGGTGGGGAAGCGTTTACTCAGATGACCTGTCTGTCTGTGTACCTCTTGTCACTCGCTTCTTATGCTTCTTTATTTTTAAACTGGACATGGATTGGACAACGTTTCATACAGAGAATAAGTTTAAATAGTAATAGTCTTCTGACAGCTCATTAAATAGATGACTCATAACTACCCTACTGACCTCTCTCGCGTATTTGGCTGTTTAAAACCTTCAAAACTTCTTTTACTACAACTCCAAGAATCACCTTGGCAGTGTGGGCAGCAGGAATTATCATTTTACAAATTCCTCCTCTGACGGCAAGGTGGGGGAGGACAGGTTAGATTCTTGAGGCCTGGAGCAAGAGTATATGGCAGTAACAGGGGTTGGATGCATGCATATGCAATTACATTTCAACAGATCTGCATAGCACTGATGCTTTATGTGCTTTGAGACTATACCAAAAGCTTTGTAGCAAAGGCAACCTAAATTTGGCAACCATAGCATTGGAGATAACTGTCCTAAAAGTCAAAGAAAAAAAATCACCTTGTGTTTTTAAAAATCACCTTGTGTTTTTAAAAAGTGCCACACACTGCATAAGGCCTGCTCATAAGCACAGCCATGTAGATATATCAGCTGGTGCTAAGTAACCAGAGCCATTGCCCTGGCATTGTCCCACTCCACTTGTGGTACAGCAGGAACAAACAGAGCCAAGAGCTAAAATCAAGATCAGATCCAAGAACTGTTTTCTATAAAATGAAAAGAAACAAACAAAAAGGCTGTAAGGTAAAACGACTCACAGAAGAGACACTAAACGTAGCCGGGAACTTAAGCGCCCAAGAACGAACGCCAGAGAAGCTACAGCCAAGCAAGCAGCTGCCATGGCAAAGGTGGGAGGGGAGTAAGAAAAGGAAGTTAAGGAAACAAGTAACCAGAGAGGTGCTGAATGCACAATGATGGTGCGATGACAGGCAAAGTGCTATTGCTTACTGTCACCCTGGTGCAGATTGCAGACCTAACAAGCAACTATATACACAGAGTACATACGGCTTTGTTCAGTAATCTTTGCCTTTTGAGAGCCTGGAGGGAAGGTGCTAAAACGCTGCAGTCTACTTGGCAGTGGCTACCAGATCACAAAGTTCTGCATTATAAGATCCACATTTTGTTCCCTTTCTCTCAGGCTATCTCATGTACTCCTGCTTTGCAGTGTTTTGCCACCAAACAAAAGAGTCTCAAGGACAGTTAGTGAGGCCTAAAAGATGGAAAGCCTTGGGTCAGAAAGGCCCATGTTCAACCATGATGGACTTGCTGTGTGGCCTTTAGCAAACTAATGACCTAAAATCTTATTTTCCCATTTGTAATTGTGGATTAATGGTAGTCACAGGGTGGTAAAGATAATTATAATAAAGACAGCAGGATTATTTAATTAATTAATTAATTTTGAAATGTGAAAGTGTCAATAGTATTTGGCCCAGTACTTACTGAGGAAGATAAATTGTATCTGGGCAGCAGCACTAAGCACCTCATTAGACGAGGGAATTTAGTGTCCTAGGACACTTTCACCCGGGTTTCTGGATGGAGCCCCACACTGGCCATCACACGATATCGTGTGACTTCCAGAAGAAATCCTGCCTCCAACTGGGGTGAAAGCATTGTCAATGGCTTTCCCCACAACATGGGAGGCTTCCTGTGTTGTGTTGGCTTGATGGCTCCAATTGAGCTAGCACGAGTGCTCTCTGGGAGAGCAACATTTTCCCTGTGTGATGGGGAAAGCATCATTGAGAGGTAGTTGCATGAGGGGTGAAAGGTTTGCCTCGCTGCCCCTGTCCTTTTGCTGCAATACAAGATAAAATGGGACATTTTGCTTGGCCTTTTTGATGAGGCTCTAAAAATTGAAAGGGTGTTAAGTTATACAGTGGTATAGCAAAAAATATTATTTTCAGGTTCTCAGTTAAAAACAGAGACCGGTGGCAAGCAGCATCAGAGTGTGGGCCAGATGATAAAAGTTATCAGGAAGAGCACACAAACTAGGAGAGGTTGCAGCTGTAGCCTAAGGCCCCATTTACACTGTCATTACAAATGCAGACTGAACAAATGCACTTAAACTGGATTGTATGAGTCTACACTGACCATATATTGCAGTTCAATCTGCAGTATAATGACAATGTAGATGGGGCTTGAGTCTACAGGGAAGAGCCAGATTCTGCCCCTCCTTTCCTCCCTGCTGTGTTAATTGACTGCAAAGTATTCTTGGACTTTACACTAACTACCTCATCACATGGGCCAATTTGCCCATTTTACGCCGCTTGCTCTCCACTTTCAGCATGGAGCCCATTGGATGACGTTCATGGACTTCTGGGCGGGCTGTGCTGAAAGAGGAGAGAAAGCGGCACATGCTACCACGGCAGCACGGGAGCCTTCTCGTGTTGCCTTACCAGCAATACGGGGAAGCCAGGCAGTGACACTTCCCCTCATGGGATGAGGGGTAAGACAGGTCATGTGATGCAGAGTGTGGAGCCATGGCTTCTCTATGCCCAACCCCCCCCCCCCAACCAGGAGCCTGTGGATTCTCCACAATGTGTGGCAAATCCTGAGCCTTTGTGATGAGGTCGTTAGTTTCCACATTAAAAACTGGGAAGAGGAGAGAGAATTGGGGACATTTTAAAAGCAGCTGAAAGGGTGAGATTATAGAGTATTCATCAGGACTGTCACTGCCAAACCAGGGCAGTTGGAGGTTATGTATATCTCATATTCACTCTTACATTGGCAATGAGTTAGGACAATTATTCTTTTCGCTGATTTGTTCCTTTTCTTTCTATTGTTTGTGATATTTGATAAAATTATTTATTGAGCTATATATCCAAAATTTTATGGTCAGTGATGGCAGGATAATACTCACAGCTGCAGTCCACCAAAAATAACTTTTTCAGATTCTGCTTGGATCTATACTACTAATGACTGGAACACGAGTCAACTTCACCATATCCCTTTCTCCTCTGCAGCCCATGTCCAAAAAATCTTGTTGCTCCGGAGACCTTGGGGGGAGGGGAGGGACCCTCAGAAAAGACTGGCAGGTGATATATGCATTTCTCTACTAGGAGCAGGACATAAGGGAATGGCAGAGAACATGTGGATGAGGGATTGGAGGACATCCAACCCCAAATTGGGAAAGAAGTCGTCCAGGAATACCTGGCCGCTCTTAATGAGTTCAAGTCCCCAGGGCCAGATCAACTACACCCCAGAGTATTGAAGGAACTAGCGGAAGTCATTTCGGAACCATTGGCAACCATCTTTGAGAGTTCTTGGAGAACGGGAGAAGTTCCAGCAGATTGGAGGAGGGCCAATGTAGTCCCAATCTTCAAGAAGGGAAAAAAGGATGACCCAAACAACTACCGTCCGGTCAGCCTCACGTCGATACCGGGCAAGATTCTGGAAATATTGTTAAGGAAGCGGTCTGCAAACATTTAGAAACAGATGCAGTCATCGCTAATAGTCAACATGGATTTATCAAAAACAAGTCATGCCAGACTAATCTGATCTCTTTCTTCGATAGAGCTACAAGCTGGGTAGATGCGGGGAATGCCGTGGATGTAGCGTACCTGGATTTCAGTAAGGCCTTCGACAAGGTCCCCCAATGACCTTCTGGCAAGGAAACTAGTCCAATGTGGGCTAGGCAAAACTACGGTGAGGTGGATCTGTAATTGGTTAAGTGGACGAACACAGAGAGTGCTCACTAATGCTTCCTCTTCATCTTGGAAAGAAGTGACGAGCGGAGTGCCGCAGGGTTCCGTCCTGGGCCCGGTCCTGTTCAACATCTTTATTAACGACTTAGATGAAGGGCTAGAAGGCATGATCATCAAGTTTGCAGATGACACCAAATTGGGAGGGATAGCCAATAGTCCAGAGGACAGGAGCAGAATTCAAAACGATCTTGACAGATTAGAGAGATGGGCCAAAACTAACAAAATGAAGTTCAACAGTGACAAATGCAAGATACTCCACTTGGGCAGAAAAAAATGAAATGCAAAGATACAGAAGGGGGATGCCTGGCTCGAGAGCAGTACGTGTGAAAAAGATCTTGGAGTCCTCGTGGACAACAAGTTAAACATGAGCCAACAATATGATGTGGCGGCAAAAAAAGCCAATGGGATTTTGGCCTGCATCAATAGGAGCATAGTGTCTAGATCTAAGGAAGTAATGCTACCCCTCTATTCTGCTTTGGTTAGACCACATCTGGAATATTGTGTCCAATTCTGGGCACCACAATTCAAGAGAGATATTGACAAGCTGGAATGTGTCCAGAGGAGGGCGACTAAAATGATCAAGGGTCTGGAGAACAAGCCCTATGAGGAGCGGCTTAGGGAACTGGGCATGTTTAGCCTGAAGAAGAGAAAGCTGAGAGGAGATATGATAGCCATGTATAAATACGTGAGAGGAAGCCACAGGGAGGAGGGAGCAAGCTTGTTTTCTGCTTCCTTGGAGACTAGGACGCGGAACAATGGCTTCAAACTACAAGAGAGGAGATTCCATCTGAACATTAGGAAGAACTTCCTGACTGTGAGAACCGTTCAGCAGTGGAACTCTCTGCCCCGGAGTGTGGTGGAGGCTCCTTCTTTGGAAGCTTTTAAACAGAGGCTGGATGGCCATTTGTCAGGGGTGATTTGAATGCAATATTCCTGCTTCTTGGCAGGGGGTTGGACTGGATGGCCCAAGAGGTCTCTTCCAACTCTTTGATTCTATGATTCTATGATTCTATGATTCTATGTCAACCTGAATTTGTAAGTCCTTTCATCTGTAACAGTCCTTATGTCTTTTCATCAGAAATTTGAAAAACTGTATAGGACAAGTGATAAACCCTGTGTGTTACAATTGTCTACCACCCACAAACAGTGTTTATGTTCTGCACATTGGATGGCAATTATCTAAAGCAAATTCAAATAAAGATGGCAGCAGACAGTTACTAATTCCTTGGAGCCCAGTGCTTTGCTGGTTTGTGGGAATCTAGAAGCTATAAACAATGTATAAAGATATACTCAGTAGTTGTTGTGATTAATAAGTTGGTTGCCAGAAAAAAAAATAATTTTAGCTTCTACTGGTTGTATGTAGGGTCATAAAAATCCATGAAGATATCATATTATTCAGAGAAGGAAAAATATTCTGGGAACAAGGACAGACATAAACCACAAATATCAAAATTAAAGAAAAGAATATGAGTTAAGTTATATTTGACTTGGTATCAGGAAAATTTAATGTGGCAACTTGCACTGGAGCTAAAAAATATCATGGCATAGATCATTTCTGGTATATATATTTAAGCCAATGACCAAAAAATCTTGGACCTGATGCTAGAAGGCACATTGCTTTGGATCCTTAAACAAGTGTAACTGGCAGTGCATGATAATCTGTCACTTGCATTCATTTTAGTACAAGTCATTTTTTGTATAAACACACTGCCAGGGAAATCTCTTAACTATGGGCATCCAAAGATCTCTGTTTGGGATATATGATCCCGCTTTGTATTAATCTTAAAGCAGCAGCATGCTTCTCAGAGGCTGCCACCAAAATTAAGATGAGTTGGTTGGTTTTTGCATTAAAATTCCCAGAATCCACTATCCCACATGACTGCTCTCACTTGCTCTCAACAACAACAAAAAGGAGGGTGGGAGAGAGAGAACATTTCCCCTAGTTTTGTCTACATCATTAGACTTTCCAGATGCACAAAGTGAAGTCAGGGGGTCATTGGATTGATTTCCCAGTGTCCTTCAGCATTTCTTCACAGCCTTCCTATCCCTGCCATAATGTTGGGGGGGGGGGGGGGCATGTCTGATAAGGTCTATAGTCATTCTCCAAATATGATCATCATGCATCATTCTAGAACCTAAAAACTATTAATATCATTATCACAGATCCTGGTGGAAGGAGCAACCATAGCATGCACATGTTAAGTAGTTGCTTGTTTGTATCTCTCTCTAAAGAGTATTCATGTCATTTCTTGTTTGTTGGTCATAGGTCCCATCTATACTGCCATATAATGCAGGAGCTGTGAAATAATTGTTAGTAGTTGAAGTGAACTGAACTGGCAAAGATTGGAAGATATGGCTTTAGAGTTACCTTCCAATTCTATGCTTCACAGACCAGCAAACAAATGATAACACTATCAAGCACTTCTGTTTAAAACTTGATTATCATTTTTGTTCCCCATTTTTTTTTACTGTGTGATCCAGAAATATTTCAAGAACCATTTGGAATGCAGTACAATGGACATATTACAAGACATTTTGTGGATACTCAAAGCCACAGGTAGTAGGAAGTTCTATTGAATGAAGTACTTCCTGCAGAAGCATACCATAATGCCATTCTGGAGAACCTAGGAAAAGACACCTCTTTGGGTATCACTAAGTCCTACAGTGCAACTGTATGGTCAACTTGCAGTGGAAGTATGTCTTGGAATCACCTGGAGAAACTAAAAAATGCATGGAGAGGACATATTTTGTCATACACGAGTAAATAAAACCACAGGTACCAGTTCCATGGATACAGGGGTTATAAGGCATTTCTGGTCATTGCAGATTGGCAATGAAGACACATTTCTAGAGGCAACCTACGGCTGCTGCGTCCTTTCACTAGACTGAAAGTAATAGCTTTTCGTCTGCTGACATGCCTTCCCCTGATGATCCCCTTTCTACAAAACCTGTGAGCTGTAGTAATGTATACTTTACAGTTCTTCTTTATAGTTCATCTTTTTAAAGTGCAACATCCTCCTGCCCCCCGCATCAGCATCTGGCTCTTCCATATCCTCTAGATCTTCCATATCCTGGTTTTCTTCTATGCCACAGTGTATAGTTTTAGGCTGGGATTGATTCTTGCTTTTATTTCCTTCCTTTTCTTCCTTCCTACTGCTCCCGCTCAAATTTTTTCACCAACTACTCCAGAGAGCTGGGTGATACTCTGGAACATTTGAATATTACACGATTAGAACATTATGATACTACTTCAACTGCAGTGCTTCCTTACCCATCAATATTTTGCAGATGAACAGTGGGACACCTGTGGTCAAGCAATATCAGAGTATGGCCAAATTGGCAAAAGTTATTAATGAGGAAGGACATAGTAACAGTAGTAGTTGTAGTAGTAATAATTTTATTTATTACCCGCTTCTCATTATGGCAGGTGCAGGAGTTTGCTTTTGCTCAAACCTACTGGGAAGGGTAATGGTTTTTTCCCCCCTGTGCATTCCTCCTGTTTAGTTAAGTGCATGCTAACTTTGTACTTTGAACTTAGTGCAACTGGAGGTAAGGACAAAGTCAGAGGATGAGAGAAAAACTGTAGATGTATCTGTACTGTAGAATGAATGCTGTCTGACACCACTTTAACTGTCATGGCTCAATGCTATAGAATTCTGGGATCTGTAATTTTGTGAGTCATCCATAATCTTTGGCAAAGAGCTTGTGAAATACAGTGCCAATGATTCCATAGAATTAAGCCATGGAGTTAAAGTGGGGTCAAACTGCATTCATTCTATAGGTTAGATGCCTCTTATGACAACCGGGAGAGTTGAAGTGTGTATGATTCAATCTTATAGAATCCTTGGATTTTAAATTTAGTAAGCAAGGTACTTGGAATCTTTGTGAGAAAGTTCATGTATTGTAGCTCAGAAGACAGAATTAAAGCTGCCAAGCAAACAATTTTAAGTATCTCAATGAACATCTCACAGGATGGAGTCATAACAATTAAAGCTCTCCCCTGCAGCTCTTAAAACTCACACTGACTTGAATATAGGCATATGGTCTTTCAGATAAACTAGACCCAAGTTATTGAGTCCAAAAATTTAGACCAAAAAGTAACTTTCCAAGCTCTGGGGAACTAGTTAAAGTAAAAACTGCAATTTCCTATACTTGTATTGAATTAAAATATTCATAGCAAACAGGTTTCCAAATACAATTTGGATAACATTATTTCAGAAAAAGTATGTACCTTAACAAATGATGTGAAAAGAATTACATGCAGTGGGCTGTTTGCAATGTATAATAAAATAAATTTACTACATAATTAGTGTCAACTGCAAAAGAAATGAGATAGTGCCTATTTAGCTATCTGGATAGTATCAAATGCTAAGGTGTAGTAACTGGCAATCAATACCTGTAATTTGATGAGTGTGTAACTGTATCTTCCAGTCTGAATCTGATCAATTTTTTTCAATGTAGTTTAGTGGATTTATTTTTAAAAAGGATTTTTCATTTCTGTAAAACTGCTGTGGATTCACCAGCAAATCAATAATAATAATAGAAAAGCCCATGGCAGAGTTAACGAGTTTGGGCAATGCAATTTGGAAATAAATGAAGACCTTGAAATCATTCAAACACAGCAGAACAAATTGTTGTTATCTGCCTGCTGCCTTTACAATGTTTGCTCCTTTTACCAAAAGGTATCTGAAAATAATATTAGAAGAATCAGAATGCAAAATAACCAAAAGCAGATGTCAACTTCAATGTTGATATAGAGTGATGAATCTATGTTTTAGTTTAAACTTTGAAGAAGCTGTCCAGGGTCCTGGAGTCAGCTCTTTAAATGTTGTAGCTAACATATGAAGTGGATGCATCACTCTGTTGCCACCAACACAGAAAACTGCAATTGCTTGATAGATGCCTGCTCTGTAAGAGAATCCTAGTGCACAGTAAAAGAGTTCTGACTTCCACACTATATACATACATTAATGTGTGACCTGGCTGCTGCTCTTAAAGGCAAGGAGACTGTCTGAGGGTGCATTTGCATTGTAGAATTAATGCACCACCTTAATTGCCGTGGGCTCAATGCTAAGAATCATGGGAGTTGCAATTTGGTGAGGTACTTGTATTCTTTGGCTGAGAAGGCTAAAGCCTTGTATGAACTACAGCTCTCATGATTCCATTATTTTAGAGCCTCTTTTCTTCTGATGGTGTTGCTCTACTCCCCATTCCATTTTCTCTGGCAGACTCCACCTGGGTATATGTTCCATGGGAAATGCATGTGAAACAGTCCTGAAACATGTGATAACAACAACAACAACATTGTTATTTATATCCCACCAACATTTCCCAGAAGGACTTGGAGTGGCTTTCAGAATCACATACAAGTGCCATAACACATACAATTACATCACATATTAAACAATGACAACATCAGTTAAGATACAACAACACATTACAAAAAGTCAAGTTTAAAAATCAACAAAACACAGTACAAATTGCCATAACAAATGAAAAGTACAGCATCCCAGCCCCAGCCCAATTCAACCATTAAAGTGCTAGTGATAATATTAGATTGTTTGGTCCTTAGATTAGCAGATGCCTTAATAATTTCCAAAGACCTGCCTGAAAAGACATGTTTTCAGCTTCTTGCAAAAATATTGTCATGTGAGGGCAAGTCTAATATCCCTGGGGAGGGCATTCCAAAGCTGGGGGTCCACCACCAAGAAGGCCATCTCTCTCATCCCCACCAGCCACACTTGAGACGGAGGCGGGACTTAGAGGAGAGCCTCCCCAGCAGATCATAGAGCTTGCGCCAGTTCATAGGGGGAGATGCAATCATGAAGATATTGTAGTATTGCATTGCTGATGATATATTGGTTCTTACATAAATCTGGAAAATAGTCATATTTTATTATATGACTGTCTGATTGCAAATGAAAGCCATTAAAATGATTAAGTTGATATTCCATCATAGAGAAAGAAAAAAACAACTTGATGGCATGATGCCGAGCAGACTTAAAGCCACATTCCTTTCAATTATCATATATGCTTCTTCTAGAACAAAATCAATACAGATCATTCACCTCTGATTAATAAGATGTTTAATATAGTTGCTCTTTGTACCATGAGACATTCTCAGTAAATTCATTCGCAATTGTGAATGTATATATTTTTTATTCAGATAGTCTTGGAATGCGGTATTTGATCATTACATATATTACACTCTCATGCTAATTCTGATGTATGCAGTGTTTTCGCCTCTTTTTCAGCCATAGATCTGCCTCTGATGTTATATTATGAATTTGTGAGACATAGGAAGGTCCCTTATAATGTGTCAAAACACTGGCCTATTTAACTCAGCAGTCTACATTATAAATGGGCAGAACTTAGGCTTTAACTATTTACTTTGCACGGAGCAAGTGTGCCATGCCTAGAAGCACATAGTTGGAAGAGACCATTGTGTATTCCTGCATGGCAGGGAGTTAGCCTGGACACCATCCAGACTAACCCCCTGCCATGCAGGAATACAAAATCAAGCACGCCTGACAAATGGTCATCCAACCTCTGTCTAAATGTCTGCAGAGGAGACTCTACCACACTTGGAGGCAGCATATTGCACTGACAAACAGATCTTGATGTCAGAAAGTTTTCCTAATGTTCAGAATCTCTTTTCCTCTAGTTTGAATCCACTATCTTAGTGTCTTAGCGGCAGGAAAAAAACCTTAATCCATCTTTCAATATGACATCATTTCAAATATTTAATTGTGGCTTTCATGTCACTTCTTAATCTTACCTTCTTCGTGCTAAACACATTATTGTGAATGACATGATTTTAATAGTGATTATGTTGTTTGGATGTTTTTATGTGCATTTAAACTTAAATGTATTTAATTGTCTGCTGTCTAAAGGCACCAAGTAGTTGCTTATATAAAGCCTTCCTGAGTCCTCTTTGGGGTAGAGAAAAGCAGGATATAAATATAGTAAATAAATAAATAAATAAATAAAGAGCCAGCTCCTTAATCTTCTCCTCATAGGGATGCATAGTTTTCAAAGCATTTAGTGTTTTAGGTACCCTTCTCTGGAAACATGACAGCTTGTCAATATTCCTCTTAAATTATGTTACTCAGAACTGGACACTATTTCAGGAGCCCTTCTACATTGACAACAAATGCATGACTGATCTGGCATTCAGGATGCCGGACTGGGCCCATATGGTGGCCTGACAGGGACTGTGTCAACTGCCTCAGAAGTAGGAGGGCATCTCTACTGCCCATCAACACCTTGGGGTGCCCCTGTATCATGGTGCCCCCCAACTGTGACACACCACTTACCTGCTCTCAGCACTCTATCTGATGTCACCCAGAACCCCGCTGTGAGGAGATGGGAAGAGGGAGGGAGAAAGACCTTTCTTCCTTACTCTTCCACTGGCATCTTGGAGACAGCTCCAAGATATGTAAAAGCACCAAAACAGCAGTATATGTAAAAACACCAAAAACAAAGTGGGTGGCATGTCACAGCTGGGTACTATTGCAACAAAGGGAGCAGGGAATGGCAGGGACTGCTTTCCCATGTCCCCAGAATGCCTGAACCCAGGGAATGCAGGATGGCAGTAAAAATATTTGTGGTGAGTTTTGGTGAAAAACTGGCCCAGCTGTCTTCACTACCCCTAAGTTGGAGGGAAACCAAAAGCCTGGGAGAAGATTCAGGTTTTCCCTTGACTTAGCTTAACTCAACTCAAGATAAGGATGTATTGGACTGGGATGGCAAGGATGGCCTTATCCTGAACTAACCTGGATCAACCTCATGTGGTGTTTAACTGCCACGGGACTGATCCAATTAGACATTGATCTAAATGGTCAGTGTAGGTGAACCCCTGGTAAGATCTGATCAGAGTAGACTAGGGTAGTCCTTCCATTTTGATGGTCTGCTCCTATTGATGCAGCCTAGAATTGCATTGGCTTTTAAAACTGGTGCATCACCCTTTTAAGCTCAGCTTGTGTTCTACTAAGACACCTTTCACATGTGCTGCTGTCCAGACATCCTATTGCTGTGTGTTTCTTTTTTTCTGTCTCACATTTCTCCTAGTTGGAATTTCTTTTGTTAGTTTTGGCCTAGCTCTCTATCTGTTAAGGTCAAAATGCTGGGCTAAAACTAACAAAATTTATTTCAACAGAGAGAAATTTAAAGCTCTGCACATGGGCAGAAAACTGATACATAACATTCTGAATCTGTAGAATGGTACAAATTTGACACACACTACTATGCGAATTGTATTTTTTTAAATATATTTTAGTTGGAAGCAAAAGCTATGAAGTATCAGGCTCAGTCACAGGGCCTTGTCTTCTTTTCTCTTTTGCCTCTCAGGGATTCACAAGACTTAACAACATGAATGCTTCTTGAGGATTCAGCTCATCTCATTCAAGTAAATGCTATGGCTGTACGTTAGATAGTAAACATCAAATGTGAATGTTGCATAAAAACCTTCATGAAAAAAGCATATTATTGGTCTGTAAACACAATATCACTTTAAGTGTTTAGTCTGATGTACTGTTTCTTTCTACTAACTGGGATTCTGCTTCAAGCATGTATTAACCAACTTCCTGGCAGTACTGCAGGTGTTCTTCCTGTCTCCATTCCAAATGTTACATTAAATACTCCTGTCTTCATCAGCTTTCTTATTCTTTTTCTTTCTTTCTTTTTTATTGAACATTTTAAATGCATACAGCAATTATACAATTTATTTTATATGTGTTTAAGTAGAATTCAGTAACTATTAAATGTATATATTATATGTATTAAATTGTTTATTTCAAATAAATATCTAATTTTAATAATTACATAGTAAATCTAAAACTTTAATTTAATCTGTTACTAAATTAGTACTAAGGCAAAAATTAATATATTTAACTATCTCTGTTTCCTCCTTTTCCAACAGTACATGAAATTTGTATATTTCTGTTTTAAAAATACAAAAATAGTAAAACAAAACAAAACAAACATGTATCACATATCCAAAGTCTCTCTTTTTTCTTTGGAGAAAAAGAATATTTTTTTTCAAAAAAAACAAACCCTGTTCTGGTCATTTTTGTCAGATAATTTATAAATTCCATGAAAAGTTTCCATTCTTTCTGAATTTTTTTGGTTGTTTACTTGTAGAGCCAAAGTCAATTTGTCCATTTCAAACATCTTGAAAACTTTTATAATCTATTCTTCTGATGTTAGTTTTTTTTTTTGGGGGGGGGGGCTTGGTTTTTTGCTGTTTCCATAATTTTCCATATTCAGTTCTAGCTGCTGCAGTCACGTAAAGGAAAAATTCTTTTCTGTTGTTTTAATGCTTGTTTGTCTAACAGTCCCAATAAAAATATTCTGGTTTAAGTGGGATTTAAAATAGTTTCAATATTTCTATGTATATTTGTCCAAAATTTATTTACCCTTGGGCAAGTCCACCACAAAAGATTTTAAAAAATCCAGTCTTTTGGTTACAGTTCCAATGTAGATTGGACCTTTTATACATCTTTGATAGCCTTCCTGGTGTTATATAGCACCCATTAGACTTCTTCAAGTGTTCAGTTCTGTTGTTTCAATGTTAGTCTGGAAGACTGTTTAAGAAAGTCATATCTTGTTTTGAAATGTGGGAGTATTTTCAGGGATTGTTTCTGAAAAGGTGACCCAAATTTCAAAGTGAGTATGATGTCATGTTTACTACATTGATAGAAAACATACAGTTTGTTTCTTAAATATAGTGCTTCTTCTAGGTCCCTGATTCCCAATGTGGAACACACATCCCACAGGGGAGTAATTTGATTTTTAACAAGGACAATTCAAGAATGAGTTATTAATAGTGAATTCTTTGCATTTCTTATGATTCTAGGGGCTTCATATACTGCTGAATACGCATGCTCAGTGTGGAACACATATCACCATGTTAAAACAATAAATGTGGCTCTTAATGAGACAGGCCACTTTATCACAGGATGCCTATGCCCCACATCACTGGAGAAATCATACTGTTTAGCTGGTATTGCACCACCTGACATTCATTGAGAAGTAGCAGCCAATAATGAAAGGACCAAGGCAGTGACATTTCTGGCCCATCCCCTGTTCTGATGTCAGCCAGCATGCCAACACCTTAAATCAAGAAATAGTTTCCCAAGATCAATAGAGATACTCACAGGAACACCTCAGCAAATGGGAATCCCAAAGTGGCAGGCTAAAACCTGGAACCTCAATCCATGGCTGATACCAGATGAGAGACTCCTTCCTGGGCACATAGAAGACTGGGCAAATAGAAGTTGCTGAACAGACTGTGCTCTGGCACCATGAGGTGCAGAGCCAATCTTCAGAAATTGGGCTACACAGTGGAGTTCATGACATGCAAGTGTGGAGAACAGCAAACCACAGACGACTAACTACAATACAGCCTGAGCCCTGCCACATGCACAACGGAGGATCTTTTTACAGTGAAACCAGAGGCACTCCAAGTGGCCAGCTTCTGATCAAAGGACATTTAATATAAAGCCAAGTTTTTAACTTTGTTTGTGTGTTTAAATACATTATAACTGTATCCTCAATTTGCTTCTGACATGATAAATAAATAAAAATAAATGTACAGTATATAAATATATATTGTGATGTATACATTTTAAAAATCAAAATCAGAACGTACATGGCAGTCAGCTCGTGACAATGGAGAGGGAGAAAGCCCACTCATACAGAGGAGTGGTGAAAGCGCAGAGTTCACTAGATAGTGCATGAGCACAGAAAAGTGAGGCCACTTTCCTTCTAAACACCTCCTCTTCTCTCTGTGTTCTTTTGACATTACAAGCTATACAGAATATACAAAAATGTATATTCTGTATATGAATGTAGGAAGAAATCTTTGAAAAAGTCCAAAGCACAATTGTTACTTTCATAGGTAAGTCAATATTTTCAGCCACTAGAAAATTAACATCAGGTGACATATTCTCACCAAATAGATGCAATGAAATTGGGCACTTAAGGTACACTGAATTAAATGCAGATTACTCAAATCAATTGTGTCTTGAATATTACTACTGCCCATGTAATAGTTGTTCTGTTTCATTAATTAACTTTATCAAGAGCAAAGTGTTTTCATTAGCAAAAGCCAGTATCCATCAGGTTCACACATAAAACTTTTGCATTTTTCAGTTTTGCTAATTTGTCATTATACCTTTCTGGCTACTTAAAAAGACTTGAGCTATTTTTTAGGGGAAAGAACCTTTTGGATAGATAATGAGCATAGAAAGAACATGCATTGCCTCATCATTATCCATCAACAAATGACATCGACTGTAATGTCAGAAAACCCACAAGCTGACGTGTTGGACCTAGCTTCACTGCCTGTGACTCTTTACAACAAAATAACAACAAACATACCATCAAATTGCTTACAAAAAAGCTTTCTACCATGTGAATAGGAGTTCACTTTTTGAATAATAAGAATTATATATCATGAGGGGGTGGGGGCATCAGGATTTTAGAGATGCATAGATGGAGCATGGCCAAAAATATGTTGGGAGCCACTGTACTAGGCCCTCTAACCTTTCTCAGGTGGAACCAGGAGATACCTGGCCAAGCCACATCAGAGTTTGGTCAAGATGGCAAAAGTTATCAATAACGTTGAGCAAAGTTAGAAGACTCTTTTTTGGTTTGCTCTTGCCTTAGCCTACTGAGAAGGGTAAGATTTTTCCCCCTCCTCTAGTTTGGAATGCAAACTATTTTTGCACTTTGAAATCATTTTGCAATAATGGAAATACTTTACATTGAGGATGAAGGGAGCAAGTCAGAGGAAGAGAGAGATAGATGTATATTTTAAAAGGTATCTATAGGTTGTTGGAAAGACAGTACTGAATGTGGATCCCTTAAAACATGGGTTTAGAATGCCTAGCAGTGAAATCTGGGAGGAAATCGTTTCTTTTATTTCACATGTGGCAAACCAAATTATAAATTTCCACAGAGAATTGTTGCTATTGGCTAATATTCCTCCCCCCCCCCCCCCCCAAATTAAAATTTAAAATGTCACAGCCAGAATCTTGGATGGCATTTTCACCTTCAAAAGTGGACTTATGTGCACCTGAATTAGAATTATGAAGATATGAAGAGGGCTGCTGTTATAAGCTATGTAGCAGAGCCAATAATGAGACCAATGTTCAATAGGGCTGATGAACATCATACTGACTCCAATATGCATCAGAAACACTTGCTGGCTTCCTGTTACACATCTTGCAAGTAACAGGATTTAGTAGCACTTCTGCTGCACAGATGGATTCCTTTGAGAGATTTTACTGAATTTCATCATATTGCTGCTAGAGCAAAAATTGCTCAGTGTTGTAAAACTCTAAATGGACTCAATAGGTTCAAGCCTAGCAGAAAAAACTGATAGGAAAATTAAAATGTGAAAGAAGAAAGGCAAATAGATAATTTTGAGGGAATTAATTTATCTTTTTTTATGTCATTCAAAAAAATATCAGCTAAAATTCTAGAAAGATAGAGCAGCAAATTCTATACCCCAAAAGACAAAATAAAGCACTAAATGTTATAGTTTGAAGCCTATAATACAAACTAGAATGGACTGATAAAAACAATGGGATTTATCTATATGTTAACTCACCATTCAGCCATTCAGCAATTGATTACATGGTTTCCCTCTAGTTGAGCTTAACCAATAAGATGGAGCCCAATATGTATATGTATAAGATCTAATATTCATTCTATGTTACATGAATTATAATGATTCCTGATGTTATAAAAATGCTAGAATGAAATTCTGATTAATGATTAAAGTTTTGTTTGGGTTGTTACTTTTTATTTGCTCAATTATTTTCTGGTTTTATGTGTAAAATAAAATTAGTTGTGACAAATTTTCCATGAGGTAAAAAAATTAATTTTAATTCTGATTAGATTCAATGGGCTTTCTCAAACTACGACCAAGACTAGAGCTAATCCACTGAATCCTATAGTAGAAACTTTGAGTACAAGAGGGTATTGATCTTATTATGAGCATAAATCTGATGACAATGATTCTAGTCCACTATAAATCTTTATGGCACTACTAAACTCTTATAGTTAGTTTTACTATAACCAACAATTTGTGTGTAGGTCAATGAAAGGAAGGCGTTATTATGGGCAAAAAAATCTGAATATCCTCCAGCACTTACATGGAAAATGTTAACTCCCCTTCTCTCCCTTCTTGTCTTCTCCATTATCAAGATTTAGATTGTAAACTTTTGGGAGGAGGCATGTGTTTCATTAAGCAATTGACTCTATTATGATTTTAATCATAACTCATATTTCATAATCTGTTCGAAAAATAAAGATATGTTTTGGTTTGTGGAAAGTGTATGAAATTAGTAATATGATGTGTTCCTATAAAGTTTTCTATTTTTGTTTTTTTTTTTAAAGGGATTATAATATTAGAAACCACTTATTCTTGTGTGAATGCACTAATATCAAAGCTATTACTTAGAAGTAAATCATTTTTAGTCCTTTCTATCTGTTCTAATACAGGGTTATGCAAAATATACAAAGCATTTTTATATATACAAGGAAAGCAATATTCTTATTTAAATAAAGAAAACAAATCACCACAGAGCTTCTTGCTGTTTTACTACTTAATTAAATTGAACAATCCGGGATTTCAGCAGCATTAACATGTGATTAATCATAAACCATGCATGCCGATTAGTATGCATATTATTTATGTAAATGTATTTTGCGTAGGAAACATACTTAAAGAAACAGGATAATCTTAATTATGATAAAGTTTCTGATAAAGTGGATTCATTTTAAAAAAACTGTTCCCTTTTTTAAAACAAAAAAATGTATCCAAACAAATACCAGAGCTCCAGAGAAAAGGACAGGAAAAACAAAAAGATCCCATCTGAACTTAATGGCTGTTGTGGAAGTTGTAGTTTATTTAATGCTTACACCATAGGTCTTTCACATACAAGACAAACAAATAAATACATACATAAAAGCCACATCATTAAATACAATCGTAACTTAATGCAATGATATAGTCAGTTGGGCTTTGTTCCTTCTTTGCATTTTGCAAAGGAAAATAGGAAGCTATTGTGTATTGCAGAAGTGTCATTGAATGTTTATTATAATTACAGTCATCTGCCAATTAAAGAAATATTACCTCATCAGTCACCTGCTCCTTATTCAATTAACACATTAAATTTAAATAACTTGCTCAACAAAGGTATCTTTTTGAGATAATTTGTATTATTTAATAAATTGAAATTGACCAGTCATTTCTGGAAGCAAAGGGCTACACACACACATCTCCCCTCGGGGAGATAGGATGGTCTATAAATATGGTATTATTGTCAGCATCAACATCATCATCATCATGGAAACACCATGATAGGTTTAACTTAGGGTTGTAATAAGTCAGAAATGACTTGAAAGCACACTATCTATCTATCTATTTATCTTGTAGTCTGTGTTCACTTACCAAGACCATGTACTGCCAAACACTACAGTTTTAATCTGTATTATGTGGTTGGTGTTGACCCATATAATGCAGCTCAGTGTAGATCCAGCCATAACCTCTGTAACACTACTATGAGTGAAGTGTTGCTTATGAGAGTGTTGCACATTAAAATGCATGGACTGATATTTTATTCTCATTTCCCCTATGCATTGTCTCTATATACTGTGCATTGCAAAACATGTTTAAGGTTGGAATTCTGAGGAAAACACTGGAGGCAAGAGTGATATCATCTTCTAAATAAATATCATATAATGTCAAGGTACTGAGTCTGTAGATCCAGAGGTTTTCTCTTTTGCAAATATTGCTGAATCACAAGGCTTCTCTATTGGAAATACTGAGATGTTAGACTCTATTGCTCAGAACTGAAACAGTTTTTTCAACTTTTTGGTGGTGATTGCACACCAGTGTCATCACCCTTTCCCTACACTGATCAGCATGGAGAAGGGTGTGGATCATCTTTGTGCCACTGCAACCATTCCGTTTTAATAAAAATATTATTATATTATTTTTTAAAAAGAACACTTGCCTTGGTTTTCTGAAATAAAGCTTTTCTATTGATCTTGATGTTTTTGATGTTTTAACAGCCTTGTGGGAGGCTTCTCTCATGTCCCTGCATGGGGAGCTCAAGCTAACAGAAGAAGCTCATCTGTGCTCTCCCCAGATTCAAACCTCCGACCTGTCGGTTTTCAGTCCTGCCAGCACAAGGGTTTAACTCATTGTTCCACTGGCGGCGCCAGTATACGACACTGCAACAGCCAGGCACTTGCTAGGCACTTGCAGGTGGATCCAGGGCGTTTAAAGTGAAAAATAATAATAATTGTCATAACAGTTACTATGTTTTTTGATATTTATAAGATGATATCAAGATGACTCACACTGAAAGTGAGAAGTGACAAATAGTCCAGAATCTCTGTAGGGCATGTGGGGTAGTAAAGGAAGTGAATCATTCAATATATTCAGCTATATTTGGTCCCTCTTACCCCAGTTCTCTTTTAAGGGAGATAGATTTCTATGCAGTTTATTTCTTCAAGGAACTGTGAGTCCAAAAAAGCTATTGTAAAACAGCTCACGTTCAGGTCACAATTTTAAAAATGTTAGGAAAACATCATTAATTGGAAGCAAATTAAGCGTACCTCACTTCATGAAATGAAGCTCTTTTGTTGTTATTGGTTAATTTTGTTTCACTCTTATGAAGACAACTGGTGTTTCCCAAAACTGACAAAATGTCTTCTCATAGGAATCAGGAATTTGATTTTTAAGGATACTAAATTGTGTTTTATTGATTTAAAACTGCTGTAATTCCAGTAAACCATGGCTTTCGAATGAAAAGAGAACTGCATGAATATGCACTTCCTTCCTCTTTTCTATTCAGAAAAATTCCCACTAGTAATTTACCTTTCCATAGTAAACATCATTTCATTTCTTTTGTGCCTTTTTAAAAACAAAAAGGCACACATTGCAGGAAAATACATTCCACATAAACATTAGGAAGAGGAAGATGATGATGAAGAAGAAGAATCAGTGAATGTTCAATTGTGTTTTTTAAAGAAAGGGGCAATTTCAAAGATGCTCAACCCAGTGTGCATTTGTTATCAATGATAGTATGACTATAGTGGAATAATGGGTTTGTGCAATAAAGTCCAGGAACTCAATGCTGCTTTGTTTCTTTAAGTCATTTCCAATGTATGGTAATGCTAAAGCAAACCTATAATGGCAATGACAAAACTTGTTCAGGTTTGCTCAGCAGGGAGGTTGCCCTTGCCTTCATCTGAGGTGAGTTACACTAGCTGCTATCATCATCATCATCATCATCATCATCATTATCACCATTGTTTATATCTCTTCATTCTGCCTGTAGGGACTCAAGGCAGCTAACAACCACACAATCTAATAAAAAATTAAAACAAAAAAAAATTTTTTTGTGTGGATATAAAGTTAAAATACAACTTAAATACAATAAATACAATTACAATTGCATTTTAAAAATCAACATCCCCTGCTCAATCCCACCCACAAGCTCCCCAACATCATGATCCCCATCCTCCCCCAAATGTCTAATGGCAAAAAAAAAAATGTATTTAGCTGCTTGTAAAACACAAGCAGGGATGGGACCATTCTGGTCTCTCTTGGGAGGAAGTTCCAAAGTCTGGAAACAGCCACCAAAGAGGCGAGTGGTGGAACAGAGAGAAAGCCCTTCCCAGAGCAGGCATGTAGCCGGGGGGGGGGGCGGCTTGGGGAGCTTCAGCGCCCCCCCCCCCCCCAAAATTCTCATGGTGGTTTGCGAAAAGGCCTTACTGGTGCATTACTTAAAGTGTTATGTTTCTTCATGTCATGATCATACCATACTCAATATATCTCATATGCATGGGGGTATTGGGCAACGATAGAAAAGGTTTCTAGGGTAGACCCCCCTTTCACTCAGACTCAGCTCCCCCCCCCCCCCCCCCGAATCAAAATCCTGGCTACGGGCCTGTCCCAGAGTATTATAAATTTCAAGGCAGCTAACAACAGTTAAAAGAAATCTAGCTTTAAAATATACCAAGTATAAAACTTAAAATGCCGTTAAACTATCGATAAAATTATAGCTATTAAAACAATAAGTAAAAAACACAGCCTGCAAATTTAGCATCACAGGCATTAAATTTAATTTTAATGTAATAAAATTTAATTTTATTATTTTCATACTGCTGCTGACCACATCTGTTAGGAACTACACTGTAAACGGATCTTTGTTTCTGCTTCATCATCTCCACATACATTTATAGGATTTGTAGTAACACTTCTTATGTACCCACACTTTCACATTTTGAATTCACATTAGACAACAGTACATTCACTTAAGTTTACTATGCTTGTCAACCAAAAGCTCAGGGGAAAATATCTAACCTACATGCAGAATTGGAATTGTATGGGCACTTTCAAAAGGAAACCTAATTGTATATAATTAGAATGATTGCAGAAAATAGCTCTTGATTTTACAGAACAGTTAAACAAAATTTATGAAAACAGTTGTTATGATATGAACTCATTCATGCAGTTCCTTTCTAGGCACACATTGCAAGTGGAAATTCGAAGTATAATTAGTAGGAAAAGGAAGAAATTGTGCATGTTCACAATAGGACTATCTTGCTATATATGCTCAAGTATAAGTTGACCTGATATATAATTTGAGATCAGGTTTTGGGGCCGAAATTATGGATTTTAATATGATCCACCGGTAAATCAAAAATTGTTCCATACATAGGAATTCTGCCTCAGGGGGCCATCTGCCCCTAGCCACCACTGCTATTTCATTGTCTAGACATTCAAAAAGCCCAGAAGTGGCACTAAGGCACGAGTGTAAGGTGTTCATACCTCTTTTAGGTCTTCCTGGGCTGGACCAAACTTTTGTGTTTCGCCACTCTACTCAGAAAAGGGGTGGCTCCTTTTTTGATAGGTACAGGAGCCCCCGATTGCCCAGTGGGTTAAACTGCTGAGCTGCTGAACTTGCTAACCAATAAGTTACAGGTTTATTTATTTATTTATTTATTTATTATTCGAACTTATATGCCGCCACTCCCCTGGGGCTCGGAGTGGCTTACAAGAACAGGCTAAAATCGAACACAATTTAGAAACAATTTAAAACAATTTAAAAGCAGCAATATCAGGTTTGAATCCAGGGAGCAGCATGAGCTCCCACTGTGGGCCCTAGCTTCTGCCAACCTAGTAGTTCGAAAAATGCAAATGTGAGTAGATCAATAGGTACTGCTCCAGCGAGAAGGTAACAGCGCTCCATGCAGTCATGCTGGTCACATGATCTTGGAGGTGCCTATGGACAATGCCGGCTCTTTGGTTTAGCAATGGAGATGAACACCAACCCCTAGAGTTGGACACGACTGCACTTAATGCCAGGGGGAAACCTTTACCTTTACCTACAGTATTCACACTGACCCATAGACAAGTTGATACAGTTTTTTGGTTGTTTTTTTTTACTAAAATGTCTAGATGTATATATGAGTATATAGGGTAAGTCTCATTAGGCCTATTCTAGATATGATCAAAACTAGATCCATCTAGTGCCAAATTTACCATTGTGCTTAGGTGTGCTTAAACACAGGGCCCTGTTGGCCAGGGGCTCCCATCTTCCTGCCAAGATGATTACAAAACATTTAGGATTTCAGAGAGAGACAATATGAGTTGGCAAAGCTTAGGTCGCAGATAACAAAAGCTTGGAAACAGTGGTGGTTTCTGCATTAGACACCACCATAGGAGGTCTTCATCTGTCCAAGAAACTGAATTTTGTGGGACTTTTGCTGGGTTTCATGGGGCAATCAGTAAGCTAAAGAAAACAAGAAATTAAGGAGATGAGCTCAGAAAAGAGCAAAACAAAAAACAAGATTTTTTTGGTGAGGTGGGTGAGAAATGAGGCGTTCAATAATTCATGCAGCTGTTTTCTTCTCCCCTGAGTTCAAAATGTGGAAGATGGAGGAAGGGAAAAGAGTAAAATAATCAACGGGATTTTTCACTTTCATCTGGTAAGGCTTTTAGTGTACAAATGTAAATTTAAGCATCATTCTAAAATTAATATAACTGTTTAAAATATCCTTGTTTCAATATTAATTTGAATTAGATGTTTGCTTATTAACAATCCACTTAACACCTCAGGACTGCCTTTCTTGGGTCCCCACATCTTCAAATGTTGGGTGCAAAGGTGATATGTAACCTACCTATAAATACCAAAAGCTTGAATGACAAGTCTTGGAATGATGGTGTAGGAATACACTTTGAACCTTCATCATAATAAGCCTTATAGTGATTTTGTCCAATGAGAATCCAAAAATGATAGGGGCTTTCATGGCCTATAGAAAAAGGACACTTCTTGTAGTTTTCATCTACCACTTGAAATAATTATTTTGTAAATCTAATTAAATTTTGTCCATTCAAGCTGAATCCACATGGGAATGTAGGTATGGGTCTGAGTGTGTCAAAATTAGGGAATTGTATCTATCAAGTTTTTTTCAGTGTTTTATTTTATTATTTATTTTATTATTTATTTATTTATTTATTTATTTATTTTGATACATCCCAATAATCAACAAAATTTTGCCATACAGGACTTATATCAATATACATTATTCCAAAAGTAAATATTCCTTAAATGACATTTTATATATTCCTTGGTTATGTATCGCCCAACACCCCCTCCCCCCATTCCCCCCACCCCCTGGGACAGCAATTCGAAATCATATCATTTCATCAATTTAAACGTGTGGAAAGCCTGGTTCAAAATGCTATATCTATTGTCTCCATCTATTTTGTCAATTAGCACAGACCATTTCCTAAACCAGTCTTGTTCTATTTGATTATTTATATACTTGTTTTTCCTTTGATTGATAAAATCATTAATTATATATTCTGATAGATAGGCCCACCAGGTTTCCAAATGCAATTTTGTATTGTCTCTCCATCCCCGGGCTATCATGGCCTGTATTGCGGCTGTCATCTATTTTAGGATTTCTGTCCAATTATTGTTATCTTCCTTTACCTTTATGGTGAGTGACATGAATCTGGCTTTATCCCACATTAATTCTTTCCCTATTATGTCTTCCATTACAGTCCTCATTTTACCATAATAGTTCTGAATTTTGATACAATCCTACCACATGTGGAAGAATGAACCTATCCCCCCACAGTTGTGCCAACATTTGTTTGAGATATTTCCCATTATGTGTGCTAATTGGGTGGGAGTTCTATACCATTTGGAGATTATTTTCCTTTGGGTTTTTTTGAACCTCATGTATTTAATTTTATGAATATTGTCAATCCAAGACCCAATTAATTTCTCACTGAGGTTTTTCTCGGGTTTCCAATTTTCTATAAGGGTTGTTTTTGTGTTGTAAGTTAAGGTGATTAATTCCTCATACAGTAGCCCAATAAACCCTTTGTCTATTTCTACTTTCCTTTTAATTATTCTGTCTAGTGGGGTTTCTGCTATTTCTCTTCTTTTCATGGCCTGAGCTTTACTGGACAGGCCTAACCATGCTATCCAGTTTCCTTGACCACATTTGTCTTTTATCTTATCCCATTTTATTATTTCTCCATTGGGTTCCATGAGGTCCCCTATCCTTTTGATTCCATTTGCCTTAAGTGCCCTAATTAGATTCCTGAATGTCTTGTCCTTATTTTCCAAGGTTTCTAATGGGAAAGGGTCAATTTTGTTTATTTGTAATTTATTTTGCCATTTTTTCCAAATTAATAACGTTGATAAGCAGGGGCCGATTTTTAAGTTCTTTAAGTCTTTTCTGTCTATTCTCTCTCCCATATATGTTCCCCTTTGCCAAATGTTTACTTCCTTTTCTATTTGCACCCATCTTTTTGACCCTTCCAATTAAAATTCTAATAATCTTGCTAACTGACTTGACTCGTAATATACTCCCAAAGAGGGAACCCCTCATCCACCCATTTCTTGTTTACTATAATACAGAAAGTTGGCAATTCTGTTTTTGTTTCCTTCCACTACTCATTTTTAATAGAGTTGTCCCATTTGTTCAGCAAATTGTTAGGAATATTCACTGGGAGGGTTTGGAACAAAAATAAGAATTTGGGCAAAGTCTTCATCTTATAAATTTTTAACCTTGTGGATGTATCTTGGAATTTCTTTCCCCATGTGTTAATTTGTTTGCTTGTATTTTTCCATAGACAATTAAAATTCATTGGTGTGATATTATTGAGATTATTGAGATTTTTTGGTATATCTACCCCCAGGTATTGCCCTCCCCCAAAGTAAGAACTTTGGTTTTCCAAGTGAAAATTTTCAACCGTCCTCAAATGTAACTTTATGATGCATTTAAACAGTCAATAACATTTAAAACAATTTTAAACATACTGTTGATTTTTTTAAAAAAAAACAATTTACAAACAACACAGTAAAAGCAGTGCAGTGTTCTACTAAAGTTTCTTTCCATCAAAATTAAGTCATTGAAAGATTGTCAGAATAAAAAGTCTTTGCCTGGCAATTGAATTAATCATGTGAACTCTTTTCTTGTCTGGATTTAGCTTCAGTTTATTGAGGCTTATTCCCTCCTTTAGTGATGCCACACACTGGTTTAAATGGTCTTTGTCCTATAAGTAGGTCTGAAAAGAAATAAAAATAGATCAAACTAATCAGTTTCATTCAGGAACCCTTGCAGCTGGAAGACCACATATTTTCCAATACTTTGGCATAAAATGAAATTCTGGCCAATAATTACTCATTACAGACATACAATATCCTTCTGTTAATCAGGAGCTGGAGATTGTGAGATTGGGGGGGGGGGGGTGCTGTGGTGCTCATGTTATGCAAAACATTTATCTGTTGGGAGCTGGTGGGTTCCCAATAGATAAATTATCAGTTACTATGTGTACACAGAATGTTGGACTACCTAAATCCTTGGTGCGATCCAATCTAGCTCTTTGTATGTTCTTATGAGGAGTATCTTCATAGCTCATATGCTTCTGCAAATACACTTTGGAACAGAAGCATCTGCACTCCATCTGTTCAGAAAATATTTGCTCCTTTGGTCAAGTAACTGGCCCTTCTAACAACTTGCTCCTCATTTTTTAAAAAATGAGTGACCAAGACCAAACAGTGTACAATGACTCTGGAAGGAACAACTATTATGAACTAATTTTGTGTCATGTTCAAGTAGCCTTAGTGGTCCTCAAAGATGATATGATAGAAATCAATCTTGTTCTAGCCTTTGTAAACCTGACTCCCTAAGGACTATGGAAGTCTACTTCATTATCCAGACAACTGTTTCATTATGAATATCTGTCTAGACATGAGAGAACAGTACAACACATTACTCATGGTCCAAGAATTACTATCACAAAAAAAAGAACAAAAAACCAAACTGGCCTCACCTAACCCTTGGAATGTGTATGTATGTGCAAGTGTTTAACAGATGGTGGGGAAGGAGTAAAAAAAAGACTGAATCAGACTGCAGTATAACAAAAGAAATCTTCTTAGAGAGATTTTTCATCTTGGTCATACAGGTGCCTCCGCTGATGTCAAAGTGGGGTGCCCATGATGGCCAGGAGCTTCGATGGAACTCTGTGGTTAGCGGGGAGCAGCAACCACTACATGAGAATGATACATTCCCTTTTCGCAAAGCTGATGAGAAGAGCAATGGCAACAGTGTCCCATCTGGGACAAAGTAGACCTGATACAGCTCCCCAGATGGCATCAAAGTTATGAATTTCCCTGAAATGGGTCAAAGACAATTTAACCCAGAAATGACTATGATACTCTTGGAAACATTCAAATGGTGCAAGTACTGCCAGGAGTCAATTCAGGGTGAGACCAGGTTTTCTTGCCTGTGTCAAGATCTGAAAAACTGGTATCACCTCACACAGACCCTTAAAAATGTTGGTCAAGGGTCATGTTTTGCATCTTTCTGGATCCCATTATATTCTAACCCAATCCCACAACTGTATAAATATGCCTGAGGCTTTGGTACTACTTGCTTCTGCATCTGAAAAAAATGGCTTAATGTAAAAAAAAAACCCACACATTCAAGAATAAAGCCAATTAGACTTGAAGGTACTATCACACTACTTCTGCTTTCTTCCTCCTCCTCCTTTCCTAACTTTATGCTAAAGAAGATAAAGGAGAAGAAGGGGAAAGAATAGATCACTACAACTACAATGGGAATTATTAGTAATAATTTATTTTCCTAACACAAAAATAATATACGATATATTTTTTTCCAGACAGGACATGCCTCTTATAATACATCCACCACTCATCCCACTTCTTTTTTGTAGAATAAGCTGAGTATCTTTTTAATGAAGAAGATAGATTTTTAATTCTTCTAATTAGTTCTTCATTATTACAATTGATTTTTAAAGTGGGTAGAATCAGAACTGGGTGCTTTATTACAGCCATCAACCAATCTCTCGTTCTCAATCTGCTGTTGAACAATAAGCGATAAATTAGAGGTAATGGTATATCATAAGTGGGAAATCATTATTACATTTGTGAAGTGGTAACATCAGTCACATTCATGCTTTTAGCATTCATCCTGTGCATTCGACAGGAATTGCAGTGTTGTTTGCCAGTAAGCCTTGCTCATGCAAACATTACTGAAATATTTTATAAAAACTGTTGTCAACATTTTTTCCCTGATGTGATTCTTGTCCCATCATGTATTCCATTTCTGTGTAGACTGTGCAAGCATTATTCATAGTATGTCAGAATTTACATTAACTGTACATATCTTTCTGGAAAAGACAATGTAAATCATTTGACTAAGAAAGTGTTTTGTACAGATTCCTCTTTATACAGCTATAAATATTTGAAAATGGGTGGGGTTTACAGATATATTTATTTCCTAATTTCATTCCTGTGGGAAACAACAAATAATTTTAATAACAATAACAACAATAATAACTTTATCTTTATATCCCACCTCCATCCCCCCCCCCCCCCCAGAAGGGACTCAGGGTGGCTTACATGGGGACCATGCCCAAAATAAACAAGACTGCAAAATAAAACAATTACAACATATACCATTCAACTATATTAAAACAATAAAACCAATAAAAGCTAAGACATCAAGCTAGCAATACCCAAGAAAAGTGGGCATGTGCAGATTTGAGACTAATAGGGCAGGGCAGGGCTAGTAGTTTTGTTCCTTTGCAGTTCTTGAAAACTTTGCAATTTGGGAAGTCTTCTTTGCAAAATTCATTGTCCCCCCCCCAAAAAAACCCCCCAATATCTTTGTATAAAATATTATTTTATATGGAGGGAATTGTATTTCCTGTTCAAAACCACTGTGGATGGGAATTCATTCTGCATACAATTTGCATCTGGGGATTTTTTCACAGAAAAAGAGCAGTTTCTTTGCCAAAATAGCATTGGCGGTGCCAGGAAATGCAGTTTTCTGTACGAAAATACCAAAACAAATTTAGCACAAAACCAGTCCTCAGCTGCAAAAATTCTCATCACTTCAGGATTCTTCTGGTCAGGATTTCTTTACACTTGAGAATCACAGTTTTTAAACCATTTAAAAATATTTTCAAGCAATGAGTAAAATATTGAATGAACAGAAGAATATACATTTATAAAAAATCTTCTAAAATCTGTGACCACAACTGATCAGCATGAATCTCAACAATTCTTCCTTTTTAGTTTGAATTAGTAAATAAATACATAGAAGAGCTTAAGTACATTGATGTAACTGAGCTCCCCTCATGCAATTGGAGCTCGGTTACATCATTCTTTGGAATTAGATGGGATCAGGTTGGTTGGGGGATTCTGGAAGCCATCATTTTAAAAAAGTAACTTTCTCAACCATTGGCCACAATATATGGCTGGTGAGTTAAATCCAGTTTATATTGGTTTGATATAGATTCTGTACTTTAGAGCATTTTTCTTATGGCCCCCCAACTCTGGGACCCACTTCCCAAGGACATCAGGCATGCCCCAACTCTAGCAGTCTTTAGGAGGAGCTTGAAAATGTGGCTGTTCCAGTGTGCCTTCCCAGAATAAGGAAGACTTTCAGCAATATGCCCTCAGAATGCACTTTACTACTGGTTCAGGATTGACTGCATTCCCTCATCTCTCTTTGAAAACCCTATACCAGTTATATCCAACCTTGTTCATGCCCAGCGTTTATTTTTTTAATTTTTAAACTATTACATTTGGCCCGGCCATAGGTTTTGAAATTTTTTTTGTGTTACTATTTATTAGTTATTGTTTATATGTGATTTATATTAATTGTATTGTATTTTTTGCTTTATTTATTGCTTTTGTTTATTGATGTACTGTTGGGCTTGGCCTCATGTAAGCCACTCTGAGTCCTTTGGGGAGATGGTGGTGGGGTATAAATAAAGTTTTATTATTATTATTATTATGCTTAATATTTGCTGCTTAGCAGAATTGACTATATTATTAGAAGTACTTTTAATATATTCTGGGTATTCATGGAAGTCAGACAGATGACACAAACAAGCCCTCTACAGATATATATTCATGCACATGTAAGAAGCCATCTATCCTATTTTACAGTATGCAGTCCTCAATTTCAATGTCTTTCAGAGGAAGCTGTCCTCTCTCTATACCTCTGTATATTGTTCAGGCCGAAGACTGAATTTAAGATAAAGAACCCTACGAGTAAAGAGCAACAACCTTTGAGGCTGCACAACAAAGTATCTGGATAGTAGATTGTGGAGACATACAAGTTCCCAGGTCCCACTGCCCCCTATTATAATGTGACATATTCTAATTTTTGTTAAATAATAGCATCCTTTTTCTTAAGTGCATCTAAATGTAGAAATTAGCAATCTTGACTTTAATCAATCTATTTAGGGGAAGGATCATGCTTCAGTGCCAGCCTAAATCTCCGATCCTGCAAATCACCTAAACTTTTTAAAAATAGTGATACTTGAAGACTTGTTTTTAATTTCCAAAGCAGTGACTCAGAACAGAGTTTGTTGCCATCTAAAGGAAATTGTCTGCTAAAGTAAATTGTCTGTTCATTTAAACTGATGCAGGTATTCATAATTCCCTCTTTCCCATCAATTGATGATATCAGACGCACTCCCAAGATTACAGTACAATCTAGATTACAACCATGTTGTAATTTGTTCTGTGATATGGTAGGAAGTATAATAGAAGCAGAACAGATAAGAAAATGTGCCTAGCCACAAATGTTCTCAGAGGAAATGGGGTTTGCCAAAGAACTGGAACATTTGCTCACTGGTGTCATAACTCACCCCCTGGACAACACAGACAAAATAGAGGAGGCAGGTTGCCAAGGGACTGCAGATGCCAAGGAAGTCTCTCTGAGTCCACTGAGATGGGCACTGGGAACCCTGCTCCCCAGCAGAAGTTGGCAGAGGCTTCAGATGTTGAAAACAACACACCTCTGTCCTTCATTGGGTTATGGAGAGAGAAACATCAAGGACTCTGGAGACCAGGGTTCATATTCTCTCTTGGCTATGAAACCTATTGGATGACTTTTCATCAGAGGAAAGCACAAACTTCTTCTGAACAAAGCTAGCTAAGAAAACTCTGTGATGGGCACAATTTAGGGTTGCCATAGGTTGAAAATGACTTGAAGGCATACCCAAACACCATCAATCATATCACCAAGATCCACTTATTTCAGAATAAGGCTATCTAGATTTTGCATACATCACCAAACTGTTATCTTTATCATCTCTCAGAGAAAACTCTTTACTGGCATTTGGACATGTGGTATAAAATTCCACCTTATCTGTTTTTTAATTTTAAAAGGTTTTTTTGCACCCCTTCTTCTGTGTCTATTTTATCTGTTTCTACAACAGATGTGTTTTTTAAAAATGTTATTTTACTGTAAATTTTCTGGAGCACTTATTGAGTGAAGGAGCAATTGAAGGTATGTTTTAAACAAATAAAGAAGAACAAAAAGGGAAATGAGGCTGTAGTCATCAGAGAGGAGTATGAAGTACAATGGATTCTCCTGCCATCACCATGGTTTCAGTGAATACGATTTTTCAGCTTATTCAAAAGATGTTGATTGAAAAGTTTCAGCCTGGCTTGTGGATTTCCTTAGTCTTACTACCAAACTGACAGGCTGAGGCTGTTCAATATTTTTGCCTCATATCTATCAAACAAGTTGGTCCTATCACTTGACCCAAGAGACTGATAGAGAGCATTATCAAACAAAACAAAGGATTGGTAATTTAACAGGGGATATCTCCCCTGGTAGGGTGTGGGAGGAAGAAGAGATTTTGTTTTCTTTTTCCTTTAATGGAAGAATATTTTGGAAGAAAGAGAATAATATTATCCATTGGATTCATTAAAAAGAAAAGTGTGGTGGGAGCCAACAGGGGAAATCTTTGACTATCAGCTCTCTTTCTTGCAAACACACATATTTCATGCCAAATAATATTGGCTAACCTTGAGCCTGGTTAATGAAGCCTGAATTATCTCATTGGTTAGTAAAGAAAAAAAAAGGAATATATCTGGATGATGTAGCTCATGTTGCTTATGTTGCAAGGAGTGCCTTTTGAGTCCCCATGTCATTTGAGTAGGGTTTCTCCATAATTCCTGTCAAATTTAGGTCAATGCCATATAGATAGATGATAGATAGACAGACAGACAGACAGAGCCAGAAAGGTTCTGTACTATTTTTTCTTTCAAATGCATATTAGCATGATTCCTTAATGTATTGTTTCTTTATTTCTTTCTTTCTTTCTTTCTTTCTTTTTGCTTCTGAGTATGTGATTATCTGCTTATAATAATAAAATAAAACTTTATTTATATACCGCTCTATCTCCCCGAGGGGACTCAGAGCGGTTCCCAGGTAAAAATCACAGAACATACAAAGTAAAAAAACATAACCATAAGATTAATAAAACAAAATATGCATAAAAATTGTCACCATAAGACACATATATTAAAAGTAATCCTGCTTGTTTAAGGCAATTTTAAAAATTTAAAAGGCCAGGCCAAGATTTGTGCAAGCCCAAAAATTCTAGGGGGCCCGGGAATTAAATACAATGCTATGGCAGGCAACAATAATATTAGGTATGGGTGTGTGGCTGTTCATTCCAGGGCCGACTAGAGGAAATGATCTGGGTAATTGGTAGGAAGAATAAGGCCATGTTTGACAATGTATAGGGCTGAGTTAGAACTGGCCAAAGGCTTGTTAAAACCACCAGGTCTTCAAGCTCTTACGAAAGGAGGGGAGGGATGGGGCCTGTCTTATTTCCCTTGGAAGGGCATTCTAGAGGTGGGGGCTACCACTGAGAAACCCCTCTCTCTCGTCCCCACCAACCGCACTTGAGACAGTAGTGGGACCGAGAGGAGGGCCTCCCTGGAAGATCTTAGAGTTCGCACTGGTTCATAGAAGGAGATGCGATCACGAAGATAGGTGGGGCTCGAACTGTTTAGGGCTTTATAGGTCATGACCTGCACCTTGAATTTGGCTCAGCAACTTATCTGCAGCCAATGAAGCTGTTTTAATAGGAGTGTTGTATGCTCCCTATAGTTTGCTCCAGTAAGGAGCCTGGCTGCCCCCCGTTGTACCAGTTCAAACTTCCGGGACATCTTCAAGGGCAGCCCCACGTAGAGTGCATTGCAATAGTCCAGTTTGGATGTAACCAAGGCGTGGACCACACTGGCCAAGTCAGACTTCATGAGGTATGGTCGTAGCTGGTGCACAAGTTTGAGTTGTGCAAAGGCCCTCCCGGCCACCACTGACACCTAAGCATCAAGCGACAGCGTTGAATCCAGGAGGACCCCCAAGCTATGGACCTGTGCCTTCAGGGGGAGTGTAACCCCACTGAACACAGGTTGCCACCCAATACCCTGGTCAGCCCCGCGACTGACCAGGAGGACATCTGTCTTGTCTGGATTAAGCTTCAACCTGTTAGCCCTCATCCAGTCCATCACAGCTGTCAAACACTGGTTCAAGGTCTGGGAAGCTTCCTTGGAATTCAGTGGAAATGAGTGGTAGGGTTGGCCCCAATCAATTTTTGTTGAGTGACCAACATGACTCATGGTGAAAAGACATGACTGGCACAGAGAGATGCCAACATCCTGGGCAATCTGATAAATGTTTCTCAGGAGTCACACTGTCAGCCTGGGCAGAGTAAAGAATTCCAGCCAGCCCTGAAAAGAGGCATTGATTATCTCCTTTGCTGGCCTTTGAAACTGAACAACAATGTCAAAAATATCATTATTGGCCATTATCAGCTTCCAAAATATCATCCATGAGCACTTTGAAACAAATTGGTCACACAAATATACAAATACAATGTAATAGATACAAATAAGTAGAATACTCAATCAGCACAGAAATAATTCCACTAACATGTACTTGACCAGGTCTTTTTAGGAAGAGTGGTACTACCACAGAAAAATGCCCTGTCCTCAATAAAAAATACTGCTGTCCTCTGCTAAAGGTAAAATTTTGTTTGTTATGAGAAAACATTTCTGATCGTTATTCTGTTGATAATTTGTTTAACACTCTAGGCAGTATTGCCATAATAAACATCCCATCCACTTGTTGCAGTTATTGTGACTTGCATTAAGTTTCAGATTGGTCAGTCCCAGTCACAAGGTTAAACTACCTGGAGCCAGTAAATGAGGAAAATCCAAGGAGAGAATCCTATAAATATGGACAAGGTCACAACAAAAAAAATTACCAGTCAGTAGAGCCAACTCCCTAGCCAAGACCAATAGCAATCTAGCATCAGGCACAACAAGAAGGATTGCCCAGACTTCCAGCATCCAATACATCCAGATATAGCTGTAGACTATTATTTAGAACAAAGAATTGGAAAACCACATCTGAGTAGTCCCTGTCTAAGAAAACCGTGTACAATTCATGGGGCTGCCAGAAGATGAAAGACAACTTGAATGCACATATGCCCATGACTCTGCTTCTCACAGCATGTTGTATTGAGTCTGTATGGTTTAAGTGTTGGACTACAGTTCTGGAGAACAGTGTTTGAATCCCCACTTAGCCATGTACACTCACTGTTTATCCTTGGGCAAGTCTTTTTACTCGGCTCTGTGATATGTTGCCTTAAGATAATCATAAGTCAGAAACAATTTTGGGACACACAACCACAATGGTCCACACTGGTATATTAATGCGTTCATAAAAAAGATATCAGTGACTCTTAGCTGCTATGTCCAATTGCAGTATGTTAGAGGCTTTTCTCAGGAGTCTTATGCATGAAGCATCTTTTACTCAAACAAAATTCTTTGCTCCCCGCTCCCAGACATTACAGTGTTTCGTTGCCCCTGGAGTGTTCTCAGGGGCTTTGTAGTACATGCTCTCATTTTGAGGGGGTGCATCCTTACCCTTCTGAAGGTGGGTCTTTGTCTTCCTGTACAATTTGTTCTGGTAGTTCTTTTGTGGGACAGTTGGCTGGGGGCTCTATGTCCCTTGTGAAAACAGCATTCTTCCAGTCAAGGCATTTGATTAAGTAGAGTGGCTTCATCTTGTGAACATTTCTGAGAATTATTAGTCTACTTGTGGAGATTTATCAATCTGGCAACCAAGTGTACAACATACATGCACCTTATATGTCTGTCTATCTGTATTAGGAATATTTACATTTTTGTGCAGATGAGAAAATTTCAGCAAGTGTCGCAATCAGGTAACAAACAATACCTGCTGAAATTCCCTACTTTACAAAGACATCAGATATAGGAGTCCACTCTGGATTTCACTCTGGCAACCCCTTGGTCATGTTTTCAAGTAATACAAGTGGTACATATAAGAGTGCAGTAGTAAGCATAATCAAGTTTAGTTTATGCAATGAGAAAAGATATTATGATCTCTGTCTGATATCAACTTGAAACATACATTATGCTTTTGGACAAAGTAATAATCTATGCCTGAATTCAAAGAGCTTCTTCAAATCAAGCAGGAGGTTCTGACTTTTTCTTTGAATAGGTAATTTCCTTCCCATGGGCCAAAGAACACTGGAAAGCTCTTTTAGGGCCTCACTGGCATATTTATCTACTTTATTCCACTTTCTATGTTGTCACTGCCTCCAGCAGAATTCTGGAGTTTATAGTTTAGGATTAGCAGTTTAAAGGCCCTTCCCTGAACTACAAACCCCAAATTCTGCAGGAGGCAGTCACAGTATTTAAAGTAGATTAAAGTGGGTAAGTGCTCAAGTGTGGTGAGGCCCTAAAAGAGCTTTCCAGTGTTCTTTTGAATTGAGGCCCTTACTGGAGAGAAGGAAAAGACAAATATAAAATTCCTCTTTTAATCTTATAAATCTCTGATACTTTGGAATACTGGATACTAAGGGATTGGAGAAAAACAAAATATAGATTCCATGTAACGTATTGAAATATTCAATATGTGGTTCTGAGCCACATTATGTGTCTGTGTAGAAGGGCCCTCTTTTTTCCCCCTCCCGTGTGTATGAGAGAGAAAGAGAGTGAGATTGATTGATTGATTGATTGATAGAAGGAAGGAAGGGATTGTCTAGAGTGAAACTACTACTGAAAAACATGCATTTTATCTGTTAAGCAGGAATTGAAAATGGTTAAGGATGAGACTATAATATAAATTATATTTAGCACTTTCTGATTTATAAAATTGATCACTCAAGAGAAGGCATGTTTCCTTTAGCTGCATAGCTAAAGACTATACTGTTGGAAAGCAATGAGTCAGAAAAAATACAGAGGATCTGTGCATGGAACAGATCTCAGGCTGTTTTGTCACTTGGTAGGGAAGAGTTAAAAAAGAATGCAGAGGATTAACATCATTTTTAAACACAATAGGTACTCTTCTTTCAAAGCCTGTGTTCTGCTGGAGTGAAGTAGGAGGCAGAGATGAAAAGCTTTCCATTTTGGACAAAAACAAGAAATCGTGACATATTGGCAGAAACCTCCTTTTACTTCAACCAGGTTTTGTTAAAACAGAGCTCCTTTGCTCCTTGCATTATTGGTAGCCAAATCAAAATGAGAAAGCACAGCCCATTTGGCATTCATTTGGCAGCCTGCACCATTCTAAATTGAACACCCGAGGGAACATGGGGGAAATAGGTAGAAAAAGACACCTTGGGAGAGCTGATTGTTTGAGGAAGAATAGCAACACAGTTGGGCAAGGCAATGAACAATTACATGCATGTGTTGATGAGGAATCTCAGCAGTATTATGGCATTAGAATTTGGCTCCAGGGATTCTATTTAGGGAGAATGAAAGAGTTTGATTCCCACTCTCCTTTGTGTTTTGGGTCACATATGATGAATCCCCAAGAGAGCTAATGAGTTGTATCAGGAGTTGCCCATCAGGACACAACAGTATGCCAAATGGCTGTTTCTGATTTAATGAAAAATCCTTGCACATGTTAAAAGACAGCTGAAAGTCAAAAGTGGGCTTCAGCTTGCATAAGGCTTTGCACAAGTTTATTTATTTATTTTATTTATTTATTTGCTTTATTTCTATACCGCATTTTTCAGCCTAACTCGGCGACTCAATGCGGTTTTTTCAGAAGGTCTTACAAAGATTCTCCAAATCTGTGCAAGTAGAAAAGATTGCATAATCTTTGACACATTGACACATGTTGGCCTATATTCTCTTGATAGACCTGGCCAGAGTGTTGTTGCTGTTGTTGTTTTTGTGTGCCTTCGAGTTATTTCCAATGAATGACAACTCTAAGCTGACTTCATCAAGGATTTTCCTGGAGCAATTTTTTAAAGACCGGGAACCATTTGTTTCTTACAGAAGGATGAAAGAATAACAACACACATTATATTTAATCATTGAATTTGCTTTTGTAGGTAGAAGTTTAAATTTTAATTTTGTAGTAATGAAAGGTTTACTATAGTTTAATATAGATGCTTTTGGCTGATGGGATAAGAAGTCAATATTTAATTGGTTTAGATATGTGGTGATGGTATTTATAGGGATTGTTTTGTGTGGGTTTCAGTATTTGTTCTTTATTCTATTTTTCCTTCTTTTAATTACTTTTTTGTCTTATTAAAACACAATTGATGGACAAAAAACAAAAATGCAGTTGAATTTTGCCTTTCAAGTTGCAACGTATTTGTGTTTTCACTGTTTTGTAAAAACATTATTCAATTTGCAGGTAGGCAAGATGAATGATATTGATTGGATTGCCTTGGGAAAATCACTTACCCTTTGTCTTACCTGCCCATGAGGGTGGCTATTGTAATGATGTTAAAATAGATGGATATATAAATATAGTGCTTGTTCTAGAGCCAACAAATAGCAGTAAGTGAAAGAATGCAAGGATATAACAGGGCAAGAAACAAGAGCATAACTAGCACTGTTAGATATGAATGTTTGGTTATATTATATCACAATGTATTTAAGAAGGTAGATTCCAAATTTGGAGTTAAACATAACCAAACAGGGCTGAACCTTCCAAGCAAATGAACAATGACTTGCTTATTGATTGGAACACAATGAGAGGGAAGATTTCAGAAAACAACAACAACTATTTGTCTTTCTAGCTTTTGGTTTTGCCACCCACAAAGGGCTCCCACACACCTCATTACATAACTTCTAGACTGGATAAAGTAGGCACTGCTGATTTCTATTATAACATATGAATTAAAATGCCATCTTGCCTATCTCCACCTACAAATCTCAGGGAAAGTTGCTTCAGACACTTCTTTCCTTAAGAAATATAATCAGCAGGGGCATTTGCGTGCGCGCGCACACACACACACACACACACAGAGTGTGTTAATTTTCCTAGAACTATGGAAGTTCAGAAATTCCAAATTCTAAAGTTCTAGTATAAGAATGCTTTTTGAGTTTAGCACCAAACAAGCAAACAAATGAACACTCACTTTGCCTCTCTTTATAGCTACAGCAACCAAACCCCAATGGAGTGTAGGTGTAGCTGATCTTCCATTGAAGTACCAAATAACAGAACAGATTGAAGCATCTTAAGATTCAAGGTTTATGGAAACAAAAGAGATATTCTTCCCAAGGGAGATGGTAAACACAGGTTCAGTAACATTAACGGGGCAGTCTGTAATCACTTAGAAAAGAATGCTGGGACACTAAAAGTCAGTATAGATTTTTCAAAGACAAGTCATGCCAGACTAACCTTATCTCTTATTTTGAGAGGTGCAAGTTTGGTAGATGCAGGGAATGCTGTGGATGTAGCATATCTTGATTTCAGTAAGGCCTTTGACAAGGTTCCCCATGAACTTCTTGCAAACAAACTAGTTAAATGTGGGCTAGATAATACTACTGCATGAATCTGGCATAATTAAGAGTGCCCTCTACCTTTGTAAAGCAATGTTCATTAAAGGCAACCATCTTCCTATATTACACAGAACTATGTATGCAGCTCATTTTAGTATCTGGCACCCATCAGGAAACATTGCAAAGGTTTCAAAAATATCTTATTGTAGCAGAAGTTCTGCTAAATGAATGAGGCCAAGCATCTTCTAGTTATGAATCTAAATCAGTATGATACTTCAGTCTAAACTCACATAAACCAATGGATATAGTGAATGTGTAAAAAGAGGAGTAAGACTTTTTTTTGTCTCATGTCTCCCAGCCCAGTTTTCAATCAATGAAAGGTGAGAATTAACTTTGAAACCTGTATGTTTGATTAGAAATAGCCATGGATTCCCAGATGCAAGTACAGATCATATGCCTCTACCATCAAATCTTCTCTTCAGTCTGGTAATACCAAATATGATGATTCACACAGTAGATGATCACAGAATGTATATGCATAGCTCTTTTCTTTGCTTCCTGACATTTTCTGCTTGTATTGAATGTTGCACACTGCCTAATGATAGGGACAGTCCTACCACTGACTTTTATATAAAAACCAGAAGATGACAGTTGTGTGGGGGCTTAGGCAGGACTGTTTTTCATCTATCCACTCACAGTTTTTCATCTATCCACTTTTGGAGAAGCCCTCACTTCTCCAAAATACCTCCATTTCCCTCCATATCTCCTCCAAAATGAGCATTTGAGGACAAAAATGAAGGCAAGTGGAAATATTTGATGATGATGTTAGGGTTCTAAAGATGTTAGGAATGGCTTTTTTGTATGCTCGCACACATTTAGGGGCACTGGGGAAGTGTTTTGGAGCCTCATTAGGCTGGACAGGGGCTTATGGGACTGCAAGAGTGAGATCTGGCTGCATGCAGACCATGAGACACATTATCTTAGCTTTTATATGTTTATCAACAAACACAAACATTGCCAGCTATTTTCACATAGGCTGTTATAGAACAGAACTACTGTCTCATTTTAAAAAGGCCTTCTGTATGTTTCACAGAAGAGAGCAGCTCTGCTACTTCCAAGAGTATGCATTTCTGATAAATACTCTTTGGAATGTCTTTCCAGCAATACTTTGTCCTGGTCTCATGAGTCCATTGAGTAAGGCATGTCTTAGTAAGAACAGAAAAGGGAGAAGAGAATATTCTTGAGACACATAGACTGCCCTCTTAGAGGGAGAGCTGTAATTGGGATCTCTTCTGGGGTCTACCAAAAGAAATGCTTTGATGACTCCTGAAATGTCTGAGCAACACACAAAACAAATGCTTTCTGGCTCTAATTCAGTCATTGAAACATTTAGCTCTGTGAAAGCTCTCACCTTCTCTTTGCAGCCCAAAATACTGCAAAACTACATTAATATGTTGAGCCTTGTCCCAGGGGCACTTATAACAACCCACCATATGAATTCCGTTTTCCCATTTATAGGCAGGAATGTTGGAAAGCCCTTCAATTCAGCAGGTAAGAATGACAGCTTCTGTAAATCTTCTCCAACAATACTTACTTGTGTCTCCATGTTATGTAAGAGGCAGTCCATTTAACTTAAATAGACAATATTCATGCTACATTAAACTTAAAGACCACATAATTTTAGGGAAATTAAAGTCAAAGCAATGATAATAATGAATATTTTCTCATAAAATACCAGACTACTGTGAAATAAAATGGGTCATTTACCATTACAACCACACACATTCCCTGTTAGGTGGCCTCTAGAGATATTTGGTAAGATATACCCAATCTGTTTCATACATTTGGTAAATTAAAATTGCCAGGGACTCTATAATATCACAGAATTTAAGCAGTTCTTAGTGAGATGGTGCATGAAGATGACAGAGATCTGGGCATTAGTGCAAACCCTCACCCAGTAGAATTAATTAAAGGAGAATGAATGATACAAACAGAAGGTTGTATTATTATTCAAAGAGACACATACCTGGTACCCCCATATATTCATCAAAATGCTCAAGTCTTCTTAAGCAGCTGTGTGCTCATTAAAATGATTTGTTTGTAAATGGTTTTTGTTACTCATACACCATAATTCTCTTAATGACACATGTATTTTGGAAGACATTGCAGAAGGAGGTATCTTTTAAAAACTTGTACAACATCCCAGCTATTGATTGGCTGTGGAACTGGCAGTTCTTGCACAGTTCGTTCCAAGTGCTCAGTTACAGTAGTGCTCTGGTGCACTTCTGCAACTGAGCAGTGGCTGGGGGAATGCAGCTGTGTCCATGAGCAATTCTGCCATTGTGGAGCTCTTGGAGAGGATGTATAATGCAGTTGGCCAATGGTGTTAGTGCACTGGTAGAATTTCTCACTTTCTAAGTGTTCTTAATGGATTTTAGTCGTTATACTTATTCATTCTATCATTTGAAAAATATATATGAGCTGAGTTCCAACATTTGCCTTTTTGGAAATTTGACCACAAATAACACCAAATTTCTTTCTGATTGCTTATCTGTTTATCATATGAAAAAAGATAAATGGGTCCAGATTTTGTTATGTAGCATACATGGAATTTAAATTGTTGATGGACTTGGGCCATCTCTTTCTTCAGTCATTTATTTATCATATCTTCAGCCATGCATAAAGAATAATCAATTATGAGAGGCATGCTCTTTTAAAGGAAACTGTGAGTGCATCTAAACTGTAAAATAGATGCAGATTGACACCACTTTAATTGTCATGACTCAATCCTGTGGAATCATGAGGGCTGTAGTTCTGAAAGGTCTTTAGCCTTCTCTGCCAAAGAGTTTTGATGCATCACCAAACCATAGCTCCCAGGGTTCTATAACATTGAGCCATGGCAGTTAAATTAGCATCAAATTGCATTAATTATACAGTGTAGATGCATCCTGTGATTGATGATCAATGTGAGGGACGTCTGAACACCCAAAGAGATGCACAGTCATTCTGAGAAAAAAGCAATTAAAACTAAATATTCATTAAACATATTATTATTATTATTATTATTATTATTATTATGACACAAAAACAGTATGACTCAGCAAACGAGATATACATGCTTAATTTCATATCACAAGTCGAACACTTCCCAAGCATTTAGGACTGTTTCTTATGCTTATTTATATCACCAGCTTGTTTGGAACAAGTACCATCTACCAATCACCCACATCTAAAACTTCAAAGTTCTTTACCCATTTCTTTTCATTACTTCCTTGTTTTCCTTTTTCTTAAGAAATATGCTTTTCCAGGGGTCCTGTGTGACTCATGGGTCTTCTAGTTCCACAGGTCACACTAGAGGGAAATCGCTTAATTGGCTTCCAAGAGATCAAGGACTGTTCTAGGCTTGGTGTGATTTATTGGCATTTCATTTTTGGGTTCAGGATTACGTTTTATTTTATCTTTCTTAACTTTAGGGGGCTTCGCAGTAGTACCTTACTCTTTCTTCTTATCACAAGTTTATGCTTTAGGAGCTTTTGAGAGTTCAAATTTATTTGTTTTACTGTGGATGTGGAGATTTTTTTTCCTTACTTGATCTTTTTGAAGGCTCTTACATTTGTACTTTATCCTGTTGTAAGCTTTTGCTATGTTTAGGGGATCTTATTTTGTTTTTGTTCCTAGCCTTTTTTCATGATGCCCATTTGTCCTGAAGTCTTTGGTCTCTGCATCCTGGTTTAAAGTTGGAAATGTTTTCTCCTTACTTGACTCCTGTTTGATCATGAATTATGTAATTGTAATCAGGAGGACCTTGGTTTCTGTAAGATAGGACTAAATGGCTTGAATATCCAAGTTCAGAATGGTTAATTGATTGACCAGATCCTCTGCGTTGGGTGGTTTTTTGAGAACCTCTGATGTTAGATTTGTCTCTAGGATCCCCTCTGTTATGTTCATAAGGTCTTCAACCTCATCTTCATCAGGGGATGTTAAAATATTCCTCCTGCACCCCCTCCTACCATCCAGAATGTCCAAATCTTCAGTTGCAAAGGCAAACTCCTCAGCTATGCTTATGCCTGAGTTCTCATAAGGGTTAAAAATTACCAGACAGTGTTCTAAGGTCCAGTCCAGAAGAGAAGCTAAGGGGGAGTTCTTTTCTTGCTCCAGCTCCTGCATTTTGACTATGGGGGAGAAGAAGGCTTTTATCTCTGGTTGTTTTGTTTTCTTTCTTTTCCCAAGGGGGGAGATGACATTAATGGAGATAGGGGCTTGTCACTCTTTTTTGTAGGTCTGTCTTGTTATAATCACCATGACTTTTGTAAAATAAAACCACAGAGTCTCTAGACAACGAAGAATTTTAGGTACTAGCCAACAGGTATTACTTGGTGCTTGATGGAGTTACTGCAATGACTTTAATAAAACACGCCAAGATTTAGATTGTGAATTATCTTTGATATTTGGTATTAATGTTTATATTTGGCCTTTATCTACAGTCCTTATATCATCTGCTGTTTTCTTCCTTTGCAGTTCATGCTACTTTAGCAGAGATTTGTGCTTCAAAAGAGCTCTCAGATATAAGCAGCTAATTGAGTGTTCCTTGAGTCATCAACCTTGCATACTAGAGAGCTCTTTGCTTCCTTGCTCCAGTGCAGCAACCAGCAACCAGATGAAAACCATAGTAGGAAAAAATATTTGGCTCTTTCAATGCTTTAAGGCTAGCAAACAGCCTTGCAGCACTTCCAGTTGACCGAGGAGAAAACAGTTAAAACAAACAGAGATACAGAACTGTGTAATCTAATTTTCAAACTCCTCTTAGACTCCACCATCACACTCTCAAGTATTCTCAGATGCTTCACTCTATTATCTAGATTTGTCCCACACTCTTAGTATGCAAACCAAAGCAATCAGGCATCTGCTGGGGTGGCTTAGGTGTTTCCAAACAGTTCACAGTTAAAGCCTTTAAGACCCTACCCAAGAACAGTCTTCACTAAAAGTGAGGGATTTGAGGTCAACAATCTTCAGTTAAAAAAATGAAAGTTTAAAATAAGCTAGAAGTAGTTAGATATCAGCATCTCGGCCTTTTGGCTGAGATCAAGTGTAGTGTAGTTTATTTATATCCTGCTTTTTCTCTCCACAAGCTTCAAAGAGGCTTACATTAAAAGCCTTTCCATACAATTTAAAATCTACAAATATTAGAACAGAATTAAATATCAATGGTATTAAAACATTTAAACAAACCCATAAAACATGTTCAAAAGTCCCCCAGCACCACTTTCTGGGTACGGCCCTCCAGAAAGGAATTGATCCACTGTAAAATGGTGCCTTCCAGTCCGATCCCAGCGAGATGGCCAAGGAGGAAACCATGGTCAATGATATCAGAAGCCTCCAAGAGGTCCAGGAGAATCAACAGGGACACACCCACCAATCTAGCTCTCTGCATAGGTCACTCACCAAGGCAACCAAAGTTGTCTGTGTTCCATAGCAAGGCCTGAAACCAGATTGAAATGGATCTAGAGAATTGGTTTTATCTAGAAATCCCTGAAGTTGGGAGGACACCACACACTCCAAAACCTTGCAGAAAAAGGGAAGGTTGAACACTGACCAATAGTTGTCAACCATTGGGGAGTAGCTTTTTAAATATTGGTCTCACAATATTTCCAACTGCCTCCTTTAGGCAACTTGGAATATTTTTCTTGTTCCAGGGAGGCATTGATCTTCACCCACTCTGCCAGTACTGCTCTGGCCTGTTTGATAAGCCAGGAAGGGCAAGGGTCTAGAATACAAGTAGTAGCTCTCACCTCTTCAAGGATCTTGTCCACATCCTCAGGCTGCACAAATTGAATGGTATCCATCAACATTGGACAAGCAGGAGCCAGAGTTACATCCACTGGAATGGTATCAATGACAGCATCCAAGTTGAAATGGATCTGAGCAATTTGATCTGTAAAGTGCTGTGTAAATTTGTCACAGCAGATTGTTGAATGGTAAGAATGTAACACCCCTCTGATGGGGTTTCTGTGAGTTTTTTGGGCTGTATGGGCATGTTTCAGTAGCATTATTTCCTGACCACTCAAAACTACTCAGCTGGACAGTTCTTTACAGATGCAATGGTAGAAGCAATAAACAATTTCTCTAATGCCTCCATTGCTTCAAAGTAGACTTTCAAATTCACTCTAACCTGAACTCAGCCAGATTCCCTTTGAGTTTACCACCATTGTCACTCAAGTCTCCACCTCACTTGCTTTGTCACTGCCAACTCATTAGAAAATCAAGGAGCTGGTTTGGTTCTGCTCTGTGAAAGGGGACATTCAAGAGCAATTGTGTCTACTGCCCTGGCCATATCCCCATTCCAGAGGTCAGCCAGAGCTTCTACAGAATCGCCTGCTGAGATGACAGGGAAATTCCCAAGAGCCATCAGAAACCCCTCCAGATCCATAGGCCTCCTGGGGCAGACCATCTTAATTGTTCCCTCACTCCAGCAGAGGTTTGAAGTATCAGTGAGTCTAAATTTGCCCGGGTAGTGTCCATGACAACAGAATGGTGATAAGTTTCTCCATACCACAAGGTCCAAAGTATTCCCAGCAGCATGGGTAGGACCAGACACCACTTGGGACAGACCCATGATTGTTATGGAGGCCATGAAGTTCTGTGTCACTCCCGACAGGGCAGTCTCACCAAGGATGCTAAAGTCTTCCAGCACTAGTAGCCACTGAGACTCCAACAGCAACCCCAAGACCACCTTGCCTAACTCAGGAATGTTGATATCCATTGAGGGTCCTAGAACCAAAGTTGCATGGGTAGCAAGTGCCCACTGTACTAACAGCAAAGGTCTCATTTTTTCTTTATTGGGATCTGTGCACAAGCATCTAATAATAAGATACCTGGAGAAGTGTGGTATGTGTTTGTGAGAAAAAGAAGAGGATTTTGAGGAGGGAGGAACACATATGAGAGAGTGTTAATAGTTAGAAATAGAATCTAATGATTAAAATATGTCATTCCCAATATTTGCATAATCTTTTAATAGTCTTTTCATTATGTGCACTCTCTTAAGGGGTACTTTTCTGATCTTTTGTTTGCACATTGAGCCTTCAGCTCATGCAAGGCTTGTTAAAAAGCTTAGAAGCAGTTTATGTCAAAGGTATCAAGCGAGTTCCAGCCTGGAATTCCAGGAAACTCTGATCTGGAACTCAAAACTGAAGTTCAGGAATTGAATATCTTTCAGTCGTCAAGAAATCTACGTCAAATGCAAATGCCAGATACACAGAGATCAGACTGCCTAACACACCAGACAACCCACACATAAGAACACATTGCCATACGTCTTACACAGTGAGGAAGATGAGTCACTTGTTACCCATGAACCTTCAGGTATCCAAGATGTCATGATCAAAACTATGTGAGAGGAGCATAGATTTGTTCTAACTAGCATTCAAGGGGAAAACTTTATGTCAAAGGGACATAAATAGTTTTCACACTCTTCTAATTCTTTTCCATACAATATTGTTCTATGCTGTCAGCTGTGATTATGAGTATATGTGTCATAGAACAGACAACAGCGAACCTGTACTTAGATACCTAAATAAAGACAGAAACAAAAATGCTATTTCTAAACTGTGTGAATCTGTATAATGTCAATGGGCTAAGTAAAGTAGAGGTATTTTGAGATGCATATTTTAATGCTTTGCAAGGGACTAATGTTGGAGCAATCACAAAAAAATAAAAATCTCAGGGTACTGTGGTTTCTTTTCCAGTGAACTCTGCTCCCTGTTTTCCATCTCCTAAAGGCAAGAGGCCATTAATCTAAAGAGGAAAGGCAGTGTTTTGGGGTTTGCTTTCCTTCCTTGCTCTGAAAATAAAACTGACTTTGGGAGGCTTCTGAGATTTCAAAAAATGCAGATGAAAAATATTGGGTAAGTTTTGATTCTTAAGTTTTTGTTGAGGTCCATGCTCACATGTTGGATATCACCTCATAAGTACAAATTTAACAAATGGGATACAACTTACAAGGACTAATGAAAAAAATACACATCTCTAGGAGGAAGTCCTCCTGCATTGTCCGATGAGCTCCATTATACACAGTTTCCTTTCTGTCTTACAAGTGTTTAGAAATGGGTGTGTGTGTGTGTGTGTGTGTGTGTGTGTGCATGGATTATTCCTGTGAGGGGATGACTACAATGATATAAAAAGTAATGTGATGAAAAAGATGTTAGAATCCAACAAAAGATAGAGAAGGAAGGTTAGGAGTGACTGATGATATATAAAAAAGTAGGGCTCTGCAAAAATTTGGACGTGGGTCTTAAGTAATAAAAGTTTAGGAAAATCTGTTCTTATGGCCTGATTTACAAAGCCTGTGCACCCCCCCCCCCCCCGCACTTACACAAACAAATTAAAACAGCTATTTAGAGTTCTCGTAAGAGGTTCACTACTCTTTGCAAGTCACAGGGAGTCAGCTTCTTGTTCAGTGCAAGCAAACTACTGGGTGGCTCAGGCAAACTTGGTATCTCACATGCTCTCTTCAGTCTATCAGGACCGAGGGAGAGGGGAAGGGAGGAGATACTCCTGGTGTTACCTTTAAATACAGGAGCCATTTTGCCTCTGTCACCAATGCAAGCAAGTTGGGAGAGAGCTGGGAGGGAGATCGAGGGTAGCTACTAAAATTATATATTGTTTGTAAAAAAAAAATCAAAACTTTCTTAAAAATCAGGACGATCGAAATATTCTGAAACTTGGAGGACTTACAGTGGTAAATGGTGTTACAATTGTAGCAGGTTCCATCCCAATAGTCCTAAAAATAAGGGAGAAAGGAGCCTCGGAAGTGTCCCTATTGGTATGAATGGGCAAATAATTAAATATAAAATGAATGAACATTTCAGAACTTTATATTAAATACAATATGGACCTCTTATAAATTTTCAAAACACTTTAGAAAAAAACAGGGGTCACTTGAATTTTATACATACAAGCAAAGCAGATTTTTGGCATCACACACACTACAAAAAAGGTATTGTGCGTGAGTGGGAGGGCATGAGGAATGGCCAGTTCTTCAAGATAGGGGAGTATTCAGCCCCGGAGCAATTACAGTCCTGACAGAAAGGTGTTGGCTGACCAGTATTTGGTTGTAGATCTTCAGATAGCTGTGTGATACAGTACTTCACACTGTGGGGTACTATTTAAACCCCTACCTGCATTTGTACCAGGATTGGAATAAGACCTTTAGAGGCTCTAAATCCTTAAAAGATTTGTGTTCCCCCATATATATTTAATCCAAAATGTAAACAATAACAAAATATAAAATAACATTTTATTTTTTTGAAATGAAACAAAACTTATAGTCAGGTAGAAAATAATATTTATTTTTGTATACTTCTACTTTATTTATATTTGAAAAGTTTCCTCCTACCTTTTCTAATTGCAAAGTCTTTAATTGTGGGAGCCTCTTCTTGTGGAACTTGGTTCAACTGCACTATTTGCAATTTGCAAAGCCGTTCCTCATAGAGCATGGTCTCCAGATCTTTGATCATTTTAGTAGACCTACCCTAGACACATTTCATCTTATCAACATCTCTCTTAAATTGTGATGCCCAGAAATGGACACAGTATTCCAGGTGAGGTCTGACTAAATCAAATTAGAGAAGTGCAATTGCTTCTCTTGATCGAGACACTATACTAATCACATTGGTTTTTAAGCCGCCACACTGTTGGTTCATGTTCAACTTCTTGTCTACTAAGGCTCCAAGATCTTTTTCACATGTACTGGTTTTGAGCCAAGTATCACTAATCCTGTATCTCTGCATTTCATTTTTTCTGCCTAAGTGAAATATCCTACATTTCACTTTGATGAAATTTATTTTGTTATTTTTGGCCCAGATCTCTAATCTGTAGAGGTTGTTTTGAATTCTGATCTTGCTTTCTGGAGTATTGGCTAAGCCTCCCAATTCAGTGTCATCTGCAAACTTGATAAGCACACCCTCTAAACCAGTGGTTCTACACCTGTCGGTCCCCAGATTTTGGCCTTCAACTCCCAGAAATCTTAATTGGTAAACTGGCTGGGATTTCTGGGAGTTGTAGGCCAAAACACCTGGGGACCCACAGGTTGAGAACCACTACTCTAAACCTTCATCCAAGTCATTAATAAAGATATTAATCAGCCCATAACAGAACCCTGCAGCACCCAACTAGCCACTTCTTTACAGGAACCATTTGTGAGATCCCTTTGCATTCAGTCACTTAACCAATTATAAATCCACCCAACAGTAGTATTGTTTAGCCCACATTTGACTTGTTTGTAAGAAGATCATGGGGGACCTTGTCAAAGGCCTTACTAAAACCAAGATGTGCTACATCCACAGCATCTATCAAGCTTGTCATCCTATCCAAATAAGCCATAAGATTAGTTTGGCATGACTTGTTTTTGAGAAATCCATGTTGACATCTAGTGATCACTGCATTTTTTTTCTACATTACTACACACTACCTCCGTAATGATCTGCTTCAGAACCTTTTCTGGTATTGATGTCAGGATGAATGGATGGTAATTGTTTGGGTCTTCTTTTTTCCCTTCTTGAAGATAGGGACATTTCCCCTCTTCCAGTCTGCTAGGACTTCCTCTTTTCCAAGAATCCTCTTGTTTATTTCCCATGCTTGTATATAGGTTGGGGGTGCTTTGGAACCAAAATTACAGGTTTTAATAAAACCTGTAGATACATTAGGATCAGTCCATGGAAAGGGCCAGTATCACCTCCTGGTGCCAGTGATTCCCATTCACCATTCACCATTGCCTTTTTTCTTCCCAGGCATTTAGAAAAGCCTCTTGCCACCCTACTTGGAGAAGTGGAAGGTTTTTCCGATAAAGACACAGTATGAATTCTTAACCAAAGAAAGAATCATTTCCTTTTCTGTGTAGTGGCAAAAATCAAGAGTCTAGCTTATCATTCTGTTCTCCCGGGGTTCTTTAAGAAATACCAGAGGCAGCACTCTAAAAGGCCAGAAGCTGAGCCACAGCAGAGCTTCTTTTAGTTTCTCTTGGGATGGACTAAGCTCCTGCTTTCATCACTTTTCTCAGAGAAGTGGACACTTCCTTGTTTGATAACAGTTAAGGGACAATTCTTACACTGACCCTTGGATAAGCATTTTGGACTGACTTTTGAACTAAATTTTCTGAACATACATATGAGGGTGTGTAGTAATCCTTTTTTTAAGGATAATTTCCATTTTTGAAAAACTTTATTCACCATAGTTCCCAAGGCTAGTTCTTGATGATTTTTTAAAACCTGTTACCTCATTTTGCTTCATTTCTTTCCTTTGTCAATGGCATTCCTGGAACATTTACCTTGAATTCTTATCCTCCTACTCCACCTTCACAATTTACTTTTATTTCCCTTCCCTTTACAAGCTCTCTCCATAGCTTGCTGAGCTTAGTCATACCAAAGCTCATGCCAGCTTCTCAGACCCATTGCAATCAATTCTCCTAATGATACTCTTACCAAAAAACAAAAGGGGGATGCTTTGCATTACATTAATATACCAGTCGTACAGGATGTTTCTGTTGCCTATTCAGTACCTACTGTGACAAGAGCTGAGATATATAGGGTCTGCTCTATCTCAACCATCTTAAACCATCTTACTGCCAGGGACATTGCTAAAGAATTGTATAGGATACTAAAACAATATGGTTCAGTTTTGGCATATTACACATTAGTTTGTGGTGAATCCAGCAAGGCTCGGGGGGGGGGGGGCATGCGGAACCCAACACCCCACATCACTCGCCTTGCTACTCACCCCATCCCACCGGGGGGGGGGGGGAAGCATCACAGCCCAGCTTCCCTCCATTGTTTCTTATGCAACATGGGAAGCATCCTGTGTTACAGCTGCTGCCTCTTGCAACGCTTGGCTTCAGTTGAGGCACAGAACCCTGCTGGAAGTTGATCTGCATTATATGATGGGAGCCAGTGGGCTCCATGCCTCAACTGAGATCCAAGCATTCTAGGACAAGCAATTTTGTCCATCTGATGAACTCATAGGGCACTGGAAAACTAGGGTTTAAATCCCTGCTCTGCCTTGGAGACATCATACTCTCAGCCTCAGAGGAAGGTAAACTCCTTCTGAACAATTCTTGCCAAAAAAAGCTCTGTAATAGATTCACCTTATGGTTTCCATAAGTAATAATGACTTAGACACTCAACAATACAGCCTTGACTTTGTTAGGCAAGGTGCCATTTTCAGACAACAAAATGCCTTGTTCTAACCACAGAGTTTTAGTAGCTAGTCTGACAAGATAAAAACTACCCATACCGCACAAGGTTTGATCTTGCCCTATGTGCTAGAGTACTCTCTTATGGTGTCCTGGGATTTGTAGTTTGGGGAGAGGTACTTGGAACTTGCTGCAAGACTGATCAGATGCAATCGAGGGGACTGGATTGTTACCACATAATTTTCCTACTAAACTGTAAAGCTCAGCATTCCTTAGGCTGTAGCTATGACAAAATAGGACAAAACTGGTAAAACTGTGCAGCATAGATGATTGATTTATTTACAGTATTTATATTCTGCCCTTCTCACCCCGAAGGGGACTCAGGACGGAACACAATGTACATGGCAAACATTTAATGCCGTTTTTGACATACAAGACATAGACAGAGGCCATTCAGCAGTTCTTCCATTTCGGATCTTGGAGGTTGCTCAATTTGGCCACAGGGGGAGCTGTCACTTCGTCCACTATGATGTCGAGCCTTTTTGATCGTAGTATTTCCTCCTTGCTCTCTGGCATTTTTATGGTGTCATAAATTAGCCTCCCCGCTTTAAGCGATCCCGAATTCCTCTACTCACAGCTCATAGCTGTTTTCGAACTGCTTAGGTCAACAGTGAACTAGGCATTTTTAACAGCTTTTTTAAAACAGCTATTAACAGTCGGATGCTCAACCCTGACTCGGACTTTGAACTTGCCACCTTTTCAGTTGGCAGATAAAATGCCAGTCTGTGACTAACATCTTCACCTTTTTTTCTCCTGTATGATTTTTAACACCTTTGTCTGATGAAGAAATCAACAAAGCTTTGAGTTTGCATAATGCATTTTATGCTTTGGAGTTGGTCCCAATAAAAGTATTATTGGTCTGGATTTTGTGATATACTCAGTGTTTATGTTGCTTCTTGAGATCAAAAGGCTCCAATAACTATAGCCACATAATTATACTGTGCATATTCCCATTATCTTGTCCTGGCTTTTAATGTTCAGCACTTTAAACATAGAGTTTTTGGTGAGATGCCATTCTATTTAGAGGCCTGAATTGTTTTTTTGTAAATAAGCCTTCGCTTCCATTTTTTGTTTGTTTTTTGCTTTAAGAATTTAGAAGCTCAAATCACTTGACCTAAGCAAGGTTTATACCATTTAGCTATGCACTGTCTGGATAAATATTAATAAAGGGGGTTACAGCAAGGATGGAGAACTCTATGTTAAATATAAAATGACAAAAAGTGTCTCTAAGACTCCTCTTCACCCACAGGATTTTCTTAGGCAAGGAACTCTCACAGCAGGTTTACCGCTGTCTTCCTTTGACTGTAGCCTAGACATATGATATTCTTTGGTGGTTCTCTATCCAAATATTAACCAGGCCTCTGACCTATGCCAGTAGAATGTGACTGTCAAATGTCTTAGATCTCTTTGGCAATATGGACTTTATTATTATTATTATTTATTATTATATTTCTATTCAGTGGATCCTCGCTGTATTCTAGGGACATTATCTTGCCTCACTGATCCCAGGTGTTATTGAGGGCCTGTCATCAGAGCATAATGTGATTTCCATTGCTTTACTTGCCTTTCATGGATTGGTGAGCCACAACTACTTCTGAATGGAGGTAGCCTAGCCTCTTATCAATTTCCACATTCTCTAGACTACTGCAATGCATATTACATTGGGCTGCCTTTGAACACTGTAACCTCAAAACCAAGTTACTGAGTTGCTTTTGATGTCGCCATGTGTGGCTCAGGTTTTTACCATCACTCAGATGCCTACATTAGGACTGGGTCTATTTTTGGGCTCTGTACTGACTGCTGGTGTTTTCCTTTAAGTGTCTCTATCTCCTTGGGCATTTTAAAGCCTCAAACAGATGAAAAAGTTCTACCTAAATAAATGGTTTCCCTTAAGGACAAACATGTTTTAAGCATTTTTTGCTTTCCTGTCCCATTGAAGAATAATTCAGGGCTACGTAAAAATGTTCTACTTGATTAATCAGAACCATGTTATTAACAATGAACCTGGAATAAGTCTGATTGAGGCTATCTTAAAATAAAAATGAATGAGAGAAGAAAGCAAATATTTCCTTGACCAACTTGGTAGAGACCTTACCTTACTTGCTTTGATCTGAGACTTGGTAAGTCTATGCTAGATGCAAGAACTTTTGAGGTCCAATGTTTTGTACCAAATGCAGATTAAAGCAAAGTAATTGTAGGAGACAGAACAATGGCAGTAACTGTGGCTAAAATTTAGTAAGACTTTATTCACAATTAAGAACATTAACATATCTCATACAAAGAGAGACAGACGAGGTTGTAGAAAGAATAATAGTAGATGGGAATATTTTCCATCAGGTTGCTTATCTTTCATGTGCTGTGTGCGGCAGAAAAGAAAAACAAAAATGAATAAAAAAGATATGGCATATGGTTTGAGACCCCAAATGAAGAGAAACAGATTAGGTTTTTAAAAAAAATAGAAAAAGAAATGAAGAATGAAAAGAAATTTTAGTAAAACTTGGTAGAACATGGGTATGTCCTATCTCCTCCAAGGACGGCCTACAGATCTGTAGAAAAGGAAGAAGACCTGGGCAGAACATTCCTGACTCTTTCCTAACCCCAGCAATAACAGTTCAGCAAGCATTCAGAAAACAGATATAAAAACTTGCACACATGCTAAAAGGCAAAATGCAAGGATGCCTGCCCACTTCTAGAATGGAATCCACAAGTCTTTGGAAACAAAATCCAACCCTTAATCCCAAATTGAATTAGTGGGAAGTTTGCAAGTAAATGTATAATTTCTACAGATTCAATAGAGCTATTCTAGTCTAACAAATGCATGCCATTCTTTGATCCAATCCATCTTGTAAGGTATTTTGCTGTAACACATGGAAAGGAAAAGAGGTTAATGAAATATTTGTTAAGTTTAGCAATGTTTCCATATATATGAATAGGTAGTGAACAATAAGCCATAGTCCAGTCATGAGCTTTAAAAAATTCTATTTGTACATTAAAATGGATAGTTTTATTTTACATACTTAGTGAAGATGCATTCTAGTGCAATATATTATGCCATGAAGCACCATCCTAGATAAAGGGAAAGGGGGCAAAAAGAAAGGTGGAAAGTTCACCTTTTCACGCTTGTTAATAAATTAAAATCTGTACAAAGAAAGGTTTAATTTCTGCAGAAATGAGCTCTTCAAAAAGCTGATTTTGATATTCCTGACTTTACGTCTCCTGTTACATTTTCTTTGAAATGACTTTTGACAGACCTTCTCAATGCATTGTGTTGCTTCCAGGTTCTTGTTCTAATTCCTGTGAAAAAAGGAATAGCCATGTTAAAAAGAGGAAAACAACAAATGGAGATATCACCATGCTGATAAACAAGAATGCTCTTCTCTCTTTTTTAAAAAAAAGTTACCATTAAGCTATAGGCTGCTGAATAGGGGAGAAGTGACTCTTTTTCTTACAGTACTAGACATATCTGTTTATCCGTAAAATCTCAGATTATTTCAGCTGACTATATAAGGGGGCTTTGATAACTGAAAAATGCAGCCAACACACACACGCACCCCCCTCCCCCCAAACAAATAACTCTATTATAAAGCAAACTTGATAATAGAGAATAATTTACTAGTAAGAGGACTGGTAGGGAAGGGGTATGTAAACATCGGTGACTTATAGAGGGGAGGGAGAGTAATAATAAATAATTGTAAATAGTGATTTCTAATTGTACAGTACTATGATTTTGTATATAATGTGCATAAAGAAAATTAAATTTAAAAAGAAAAAAGAAAAGCAACAACAACAAATAGAATAAATTGCTAACAGATATTGGCTCTATGAAAATACCAAGCATGTTTTTGAAGAGCTACTAGTCATAGAATCATAGAATCATAGAGTTGGAAGAGACCTCATGGGCCATCCAGTCCAACCCCCTGCCAAGAAGCAGGAATATTGCATTCAAATCACCCCTGACAAATGGCCATCCAGCCTCTGCTTAAAAGCTTCCAAAGAAGGAGCCTCCACCACACTCCGGGGCAGAGAGTTCCACTGCTGAACGGCTCTCACAGTCAGGAAGTTCTTCCTAATTCTAGTCTACTTCCAACCACCATTCCTAGGACTGATTTTGCACTGCAACTCTATATGTCATAACCAAGGAATAAAACCTAGTGAGTTCAATTAAATCAGCTTCTCAATTTATATGAATGAGATTATGGCACTAATATATACAACACTCAATGACAAGATTGGAACAATTTGTTTCTACCAGAACCTGGTCTGAATGCCTCTCACTGAGGTTTTCTCTCCACTTGAAATATGGTGGATGGTGACGAAAGATAGTCTCTTTGGGCTGTCATGGCATTTTTTACTTAGTTATTTATTAGATTCCTAAATCTTTTACTTTGTATGCTGCTCAGAGAGCTATGAATGACTAATAAGCATTTAAAAAATAGAATCTCAGGCAATGGCTATTTGTTAAAAATGTATTGACTTGTCACAAAAATCTTCTGTAATTTACAAAACCTTTCATCCTGGTTTATACAGAAATGTGCTCTCAGTTGTCACTAATATTTGTTATGCTAATTCTCTTTCCAGCTTAAAGGGTTTTCAACACTGAGCAGGTCATGGCTTAGCAGTATACCATACATTTTGCATGCAAAAAATCCCAGGTTTAATTCCCAACATCTCCAAATAAGCTTTGGTTAATCCTGCTGGAGAGCTGCTGCCAATCCGTATTCATCATTTTGGGTTAAGTTGGATCAATCATCTGACTTGATAGAAGACAACTTCCTATATTCCTTCCACAGACTCTTCCTCAGTATGAGCATGCAGAATCTGTCATGAGCATCAACTCCATGCATGTCGAAATAATGACTTGTGCCATGAAGTGTCAACTACACTGTATTCCTCTATTAAAGATTTGTACCAAACATTAAAATTTTTGAACCACATACACGATAGCCTTGGGAAGATTCTGCTCATGTGTTTTCCTCCTTTTAAAGGCCCAGCCTTCTATCAAGTAGGATAAATTCTTTCTGGTGAAGATATTACAATTAATAAGAAAGCTGGGATCCGCTTGCTGGGGAGATTTGACTTTGGAACCCATGCTACTTTATGGGGAACATGCCTCATACATGAAAGTATAAGAAGCTAGTATACAGATCCATCAAACTTGTTTTTCATAGAGCCATCTATCTGAGGTCATGCTAGAACAATAATTAAAAACTAATTTATGCAAACGAAGCTATAATTTCAAGGATTAGGTTGAAATGTTGTCCACAGTGACTCTTTACTGCCTCTGTACAGTTTATCCTGTTTGGATTAATGTAACACACTCTATGAGGAACAGCCTTTGAAAAGTTCAGTTGGATTAAAAAGCTTCTGGCAAATTGTTAACTGTTGTTGTCTACAGGAAACACACAAGTCTGCTAGTTGCCAGTCTGCTTCTGAGAACAATTCAAACTACAGGTTGTGTCATATAGCAGGGCTGTGAAACTCATTTTATCGAGAGCCACATCAGGCTTATGGTTTCCTTCAAATATGCTGTTTGTAATTGTAAGACTGTACAAATGTAACTATGTTGCCCTGGCATTGAAAGCCTCGCAGGCTACATAAAATGACGTGGCAGGCCATTCAGCCAATGCGCTTTGCATTTGAGATGTGCGTTCTATAGAATCCAAACTATTTTTGGACTGCATGTTCTTGTATAACAGGTCTCTTCAACCTGCAGCCCTTCAGGTGTTTGGGTCTCCAACTCCCAGAAGCCCATGTCAGCTTGTTCAATGGTCAGGAATTCAAGAAGATGAAGTCCAAAACACCTGGAGAGCCACAGGTTGCCGAGACTAATGTACAACCTTGACCATCCCCTAAAATCTCTCAGCATTTATTTATCATGTCAGGAGCGAACCAAAACAGTTGTATTAATCTCTCAGTGAGAAGCCCTTGTCACAGTGCCATCAACTTCACATGGACATCTGGTAAGAACACAGATGTCTGCTTCTCTCCTATTTTGTTTATAGTATTTAATTTTCATAGGGTGTAATTTTGCTGACTTTTTTTGGTGGTGGTGGTGGGGATAATAACAACAATAATGGCTGCAGCCACCACTATAACCATAATTATGGCAATGGGCTTAAGCATGTGTCTTAGAATATTTAATCTTTTTGAGATTCTAAGCATGTTTAGTGTGCTGCAGCTTCTTCATTAGGCATTCAACTGCGTGATTCTTTAACAATACAATTACAGTAATTGATGTTGGTATCCTTTATTACCCAACGTTTAGTACAAATAATTAACATGAAAGCAGCATTGTGTGGAACACTGATAAAGCAGCTTGAGGGTAGATACTACATGCAAAATTTTCACCAGCTGAACAATGTAAGGAGAACACTAATTCTTCAGGGAGGAAGGCAGTTAAAAGAACCATGTCTCTGCTGCCATCATTATGTAAGCTCCAATAATACTGTATATGGGGTCAGCCTCGGAAGGTGGTGAAACCTATTTACAAGGATTTCATAGGAAGAGTATGCAAGAGCCTGAATTAGACTTAAAGCCCTTTTAATCTTGCATTCTTTCTCTCTCCAGTAGAGAACCAGATACACTCAGGAAGGCCACAGAAAGAACAGTATTCTCACTACTGCTGTTACCTTGTAATTGGGATTCAAAGGCACAATGTTTCTCAACTTGGATGTAATATAGTGTCATAATATCTAGTAACCATTGCCAATCCCATGAATTTATTGAGTGTCCCATTACAGCCAACTAAATTGGTGGACATTACTACATTCCAGGGCAGTGAATTCTTCAGGTTAACTATATCTTGTATGAAGGAGTACTTCCTTTTATCAGACCTGCATTTCCAATCATTTCCAACCATTTCCAAACCTCTTCTATATCTAATTGTTCCACAGCATGCAGAATATAAAACCTGTTTTATCATTTCTTCTTCACACACTTTTCCTCCTACACCAAGTACCTCTTAGCATTGTATCCTTTTCCAAATAGAGGAACCCTGATTATTTTGGTTGAACTCTTTCATAGACTTTCTCAGATATTCTTTTTGAAAACAACCACAACTGTACATAATGTTCCCAGTATTGTTTCACTAAAAAGTCAGTTAACCATATGATATTGGTAGTTTCATTTCTGACCTCTTTTCCTAATGATCCCTATTACAGAACCTGCCTTTTCATTTCCCAGCTCACTGACTCCCAATCCTTTCTATGATGCAATTTGATACTTGAAGGCCCAGCAGTACTACCCTACACCCTTAAGCAGCTGCTAAAATCTGTGTTGGTGTGTATACATCAATGTCTCTTTGCCAAAACCTCTTGGTTTTTTCAGTTACCTGCTACCCGAATCTGCATTAGAGCAACCAGAGAATGCTATTACAATTTATGGTCTGCTGTCCAATGGGTTTAATTTTCATTGGCCTCAGGATTCCATAAATGCTGACAAACATATGCTTCTTTTGGACTCAATATGTCCTTCTATTTTTAATAGTAAGCAAGAGAACTGACTAAACTAACTGGGTGGCTACAATATCTCAGTCGGCCTGACCACATGAATTAACACAGCAAACGACTATGGAGAGTCAACAAACTGAAAAGTTCAGCCTGTAATCCTACACCTCTTGCTTAAATGTATAAATAACTACTAAAATTGTAGAATGGAGACTTACCTGTACCTATGGGTACTCTTAGCGGTTTGTTACTTAACACAACAACTTGTTTAATACGTTTGGCAGCCATTGGACCTTGCTGGGTTTTTAACTCAGTGCCTAATGTAGAACTGAGAAAAGAAATTTGAACAAAGTGTATATCAAAACAGTGTAAAACCACTATGCTACATCTCAATTTGCCACAACACAATGTTAAAGCTTGTGCAAAATCAGTTTAGTGTCATGTGAACCAGCAGGAACACTGCAGCAAGGTTTGGACTCATTTGCTCCCCTTCCCCTCCTATGCAGTTGGGGTGGTGCTTGGAAGGGTATACTTGAACACTGACTTTCTTGTGGTTTGCTGTGTTGTCTAGATACACCAATAACCTGTTAAACCGGTTTCTTAATTGGGCATGTTTAACTAACCATAGTTGACGTGAATCACAATTCTGGGTTCAAACAACACAATGTGCAATTAAGCAAAACACAGAAATCTACTCCATATAATACTATCTAGCTCAGTACTGATAGTATTAACACTATTTAGCTCACACTGGAAGTTGCTTTCTTGGGATTAAGTCAGGATTCTTTTTCAGACCAACCTGGATATCCCATGTGTTCCCTGGTAATTTTCCATCTAAATGATAATCTGGCCTAACCCTGTTTAGCATCTAAAATCAAATGAGACTGAGTGTGTTTAAGGTATTTTGGTACTACTGCACTTGCTCCTGCATATTCATATTACACTAAACCATAGTCAATATTTGAAAATAGAAGAGAGACACAATCTGTAACACATTAGGTACAAGAAAGCACCACTGTTAACTTCTTTATGAGGTCTGCATTTTATATTCTTCCTTACCCTCAGGAAAAGCAAAAATGTAATCCAAATTACTGGATTGTTTCAGGTCTGATATGCAGAATTGCATGTTTTTTCCCCTACCCATTTAGTTCTATAGTTATATGCAAAGTGACCAGGTCCATACTTTGACTGGCATCATTATAAAAATGGCTGTTGATGAGACATTTATAATTAAAACATACAACTTTAAAACAAAATTTGCAGGTGAAAAAGATAAGCTCCCCAAACATATAACAAAAGTTTATGCAAATAAACATTTTTGGAAACAGTTTTTGCTCTTTGTACATCTGTAAAGGAATAGGTTCGACCATCTTGTTATCAAATTGGATAAAAGACACCTCCTAGGGTACCATTAGAAATATATGAATATATATATGAATATTATTTTGACTATGTTTTAATTTTGCTTTAAGACAGCATCTCACAAAAAAATATTTTATTTATTTAAATGTTAATTTCGTAAATAGTCATTTGTCTGTACTCTACTTTGTTTTAATTGGTTGCATGCTTCCTTGAGTGCTGTTTTGGGAGAACAGTGGAACATAAACTAAATAATTAAATTGATTAAATTAATAAAAATAGATGAAATGTAACGTATTACTTTGCAATATTACATACCTTAATAATTTTCTTTTTCTCTCCGCAGCAGATGTCATTGCCATATAAGATGGCTTCTCATGTATGGGACCTGGCTGTCTATTTAACAATGAAGGCAGGTGAAGTCTGGAATGAATGAAGGAATCAATCAATCAAACAAACACAGAAGAAGCAGCACCATTTTTTAAAATGAAGGCAATGCATTCTAAATAATTCATTTTACTATCACCCTTTCTGGGTAGCTATGAAGACTGACTGGATTCAGGAGCAGCAGCAAAAACAATGAGGAGGATCTACTGAGAAGTATTGGCAAAGTATCTACAAATTTCAAATTACATACAATAATGTCAGAGAATGGGGGGATATGTGCTGCTGAAAAGTCCTGTTAGACCAGAGGTAAATGACTGCAGAAGGTTGGTAGAGCACATTGGCCCCAGGAGACCTTAAAGAGCCACATCTCTCACAACAACCGCTCCTGCCAACAAATATTTTTGGTCTCTCAAACACCTTTTAGGAGACAAAGGAACATATTGCTGTGTGCCTAGGTGTCTAGATAGCTTTTTTTTTTTGGGGGGGGGGGAGGGGTTGTCCTCCAGTGTTATTACCACTGGAGGATCGGCATGTTCTAAATGTCGCAGAAACACCCTTTACACCTTCAAGAGGTTGTTTTGTGGCTACAAGTCCCTGAAGGCTGCAGTTTGCCCACCAAATGTCCGTCTTAGTTTCCTATCCTATTTCAGGCACCCAACTACTTGCTAGAAGCCACTGGACTCCTATTTCTGCTTCTGCCCACAACATGTCCAATTGACACACATTGTTGATGGACCTATAGATGTTGTGTTTAGTCCTCATGGCTTTCAGCCATTGGAAGACATATTTACCATGAATGTACTTGATTCTTTAACATAATTTAAGCCAGTGGTGATGACTACCATCTTGTCTTTGCTACATTTATTTGAACTAATTTAACTGGTTTGAAAGTTATATATAAGCAAATCCAAAACCTTATGTGGGAATGATTTTATTGGAATATTTATAATAATGTAAAGAGAATACTTCCTTTATAATTGACAAAAGTGACTACATCTGAAAAATCATTATTTTAGGTCCCAAGCCTGATATATCTTATCATAATTTATTTTTATTTTGTTACGGTATAACAACAATAGCTTATTCAACTTTCTTCACACTCTATGAACTATTTAGCAGTTCAATTTCAAATGGAGAAAAAACAGATTCAGGATAATTAGTAACACATTATGTTTCATTAGCTGATTGATTACACAGCTCAAACAAAAAAAACAAAACAAACAAACACCAATCAATTTCTTGGTGTCTTGGTTTTTAGGCCGGTTCCTGGGATTATTTGGGACGCTGACTCAGAAAATTGGATAGACAGCATCAACACAGTTATCACAATTTTCTATGGGCAAGTAGATAGTGACTGGTATTTATTTATTGTTTATTAGGAGCATTTCTATCCTGTCCTCACCTCCCAAAAGGGACTCAGGATGACTACCAACAGGCACTATTCGGTGAACAATAAAGCAAAGCATAATATACATTTAACATACATTAAAACAATTATAAAATACATTAAAACAGTTCACCGTTGATTATTAAGCCTGGAACAAATGACACCCAGACAACTCCAGTCGTCCTCTCCCAGGAATCTGATTCAGTTCCATTCCATCACAAAAGGGAAGAAACGACTGAGGATTCAGAAAAAACATCATTCCAGTTCCCTCCAAGATTGCAGCCCCATCTCCTTCCTGCTTTAGAGCCTTCTGCCTAAGATTCTGGGTGGTGTCTGATGGAGGTTTCTCTGATGTAGGGACATTAGACTGGACTTCGATGCAATTATTTTGGGCCTGTTCTTCCTGCTTCTTGTCCTCTGCCTGACTCAGGAGGAAGCCCTCTGCCAGGGCCACTGCCTGGGAACAGGTCTCTGGCCCACACTCTTGGACCCAGCTTCCCATCTCTGAGGGCAGGATGCTCAGGAACTGCTCCAGGATCACCAGGTCCAGCATCTCAGCCTTGATGTGTTGCTCTGGCCTATCAGCTCTAGTTTTTGAGATGTAGAACATATAGCATATGTTCTATATTTCAAAAGCTAGAGCTGATAGGGGAAAATTGTTCCCATTTTGGAATCAGTAGGTCAAATATGTCCAGAAGCAAGTCTAACATTCGAGGCACAAAAATGTACGTTGGTCAGTGTCATAATACAACAGCCCAGTCATTTATGAATGAACACACACAAATGCGCGAGTATATGTAGTGTAGAACATTTTCCATGGGAATAAAATACAGCATTTGAGCTTACCCATCCCATGTATTCAAACTGCCAACCTTCAAGTTTATCAGCACAGTGATTTAACCCATTGCACCACAGGGGCCTTTTTAAAATTTTATTTTATTATAGGGGGACAGAATTACTATTTAATGTGTTTACTAAATGTTTGCTTCTTTCCTACCCTCAGTGTTTAGAATCACGAACTGTGGAGCTCTCAAAGATAAAAAATACAGGCAAGGCAACATCTCTTCAATAGGGCTTCACAATTTATTATGTCAGGCTTTATACTCATCTAGTGCTTTCTATGTGTGGTGGACTACAACTTCCATGTCCCTAGCAAATGGGCATGCTAATCACAGGTAGGAGTTATGCTCCAATACATACGGAGGGTGCTCACTTGGGGAAGGGCACTTCACAGGATCAATCATCATGAAGCTTCTATCACACATCAAGATGTGAACTAAGGCAATGCCAACTGTGTTTTTTTCTAAAAAGCTGCAGCACCAAAGCAAAAGTTTAAAGTGGAAACAATAAAAAAAAAAAAGGGGGGGGGGGGGGGGAGAAAGAGATACCTTTGCAAAACACTGCTTCCATTACTTGGCTGTGAGTTGTTATTGGATACGCCTGAAGGGTGATCAGTACCATCCGGATCATTTTCTTGAAGAGTAATGGTTGTATTCAAGTGGGTCTCGCAACTCGCGTGATGCTCAGTATCCCCAAGACTGTCTTGCTTTAGTCGTTCTTGTACTTGTGCACTACAGCTGTTTGCCCCTTGAGGGCTTGTTGAAAGTCGGTCAGACTTTACCACAGTTTCCAAACACAAACTCTTCATGGGCTTCTTGCAGGCCTCTGGCGTGTGCACAATGGGCTGGAATGCTTTCCTGACAGAATCCCCCAAGTGATTAGGGCTCAATTGACTGCAACGATTCAGACTTGGCACTACCAGGGGAGACTCTATCAGTTTCCGCCTTATTCTTTTGTGAGGAGGCACTACATTTTCCACCTCATGTTGCATATGTGACTTGATTTTGTCTGATGAAGTAGCCAATGGTGTACCTAAGAGAGGGAAGCCTGCTTCATTAATTGTGCTAAGCTTTGGTTATTTGAAGTTGAAAACATGTTGAAAATTGTAAAGGTAGCTGTGATAGAAAAGCTAGAATGCATGTTTACATTGACACATGATTATACAATCATCCGCAATTCTGGCTCTATTATGAGAAGCAGTTTTACAATCACACCTCTTTCAAATTTGATTCTGAAAACAGTGACCTTGTCCCAACTACATTACTCTCCATTGACTACATCCATGGTGACTGATTGGTGCTAGATAAATGTAGTTTCTGGTTGCAAGGTTACTATTAAAAATAGGCCCAACTAATACTACTATCATCATCGTCGTCATCATCATCATCTGTATTCCGCCCTGTCTTCTCGAGGGGACTCGGGGTGGATTCCAACAAAAACAATGGCAAACATTCAATGCCATAGTACATTCATAAATACAAGTACAAATAACGGATCAGATCCCAAAATAAACCAACACCTAAGAAAAAATTATATCATACAACCAAAAATTAAATAGTAACATAACCTGTCAATTAATTTACATCTAACATAAAAACATAAACATAAATTTATATAAACTACAACTAAAATTATTTAATATTAATAAAATTATTATGCAGCCAATAAAATCAACAGAGCCAACAGAACCAGAGTATAATACGATTTCCAGTTGGTGGTTTATTAACTATATATAGACTTCTAATCTAGACTCCATACTACACCATACCACCAACTCTGTATAGACAGTAATTAAAAGCAAATAAATGCAAACTAAATTTAATGTAACACAGTTTTATTGTATTATAAAAACAACTTTGTGAATGGAGTATTATTTCTTCATTTTTTTGCCAATTGCTTGAGAGTTCTTGTTTTTTGAGTTTCAGTTCACTGAGGATCTCATCTTTTGTGGTTTGCAAAATAATTTTAACTACTTTCCTGTATCTTTTCTGGAATGCAACCCTTCAGAGGTTTCTGGATTGTAATTTCCAGAATTCCTCTACAGTATTAGTTCTACAATGTTGTAAGATATGTAAGTGGCAGCCCACCAACAACTGGAGGGCAGCACTTGAATATGATAAACTCTGCTTTTTCCAGCCTTATAAACTGTACAAGGAAGCATAGATGAAGAAACTTTACAGCTGATTAAGTAAAGTCTAAACTCACTATAGCTGTGAAAGCTTTGTTGACACTGGCAAAATATAACTAGCTTCTTAAATTCATTCTGGTCTTAGAAGAAGACTGAGCTAGGAATTTCCTATTTCTTTGGGAAATGATATGCAACATGATACCAATGGGAAGGTTAGTAAAAAAGAGTAAGCTTTCCACATTTGCAGATTTAACTTTTACAATTTTGATTATCTACAGATTTGATTAATATGGTCTTTCTAGGAATCTCTGCTGAAAGTTGACCATAGAGTTGCACTAGATAATCCAGAGCAGGGGTGTCAAATCCATTTTCATTGAGGGCCACACCAGACTTATTGTTGCCTTCTGTATCCACAGATGAAGAATCCATGGATACAGAGGACCAAATATAATTTGGTTACATAGTGGTTAGTGCTCTTCAGTTATTATCCAGTTTGAGTTCCCAGATGTTACTGAAAGACAACTTTTTGCCATGCAGACTGGCAATAATGGTAATTGCAACCGAATACCAATTGTGGGCCTGAGGTTGGGGAGAAGTTAAAGAACATTGTAAAGACATCCTATCCAAAAGCATTGTATCTGAACTGAGAACCCTCTATCCTGAATAAACAGGAATACAGAAGGAATACAGAAGTTGTAGTCCAGCATCTGGAGGACCACAAAAAATGACACAGAGGGCTCGATTCACCCTACAGGCCTTGAGTTTGACACATTCTATCTAGATATTACTAGGGAGAACACTTTTAGGCTCCCAGCTTCTGCAGAAGCGTTATAGTGGAGGACCTGCAGATTCCTAGAGATGCATTCTCTCAGGTTAAAAAATAGCAGGTTTTTAACATTAGTTTTTCCCACTTTAGCAATGGTCCTACTGTGTCTTTAACCGAAGTAAATGCGAAGGCTTGACTGTATTCTCCAATAGCTGAGCTAACAGACAGGAAGTGATAACCCATATTGAATTCAACAGGCCTCCATATGTAGTGAAAATGGTAGCTAAGGGAGTAATCATACAAAAAGTAAGATAACCTGAGTAAACACTTACATGGAGACCAGACTGCATTGTCCAGCTAGGAATACTCTGGGGTAGAGATTTGGGTGGCAGGGCCTGGGAACATGGGGGCAAGGGTCAGAAACAAGAAAACTGATCATGGAAGACTATGGGGGACATGAGAGAAGCCTCCTCGCAGGATTGCAAGACATCTGGGCGTCCCCTGGGCAACGTCTTCGTCGACGGCTGATTCTCTCACTCCAGAAGCGACTTGCAGCATGCAAACAAGCAAGCAAAACAACCAACGGACCTTTTCAGGACCAACCATTACAATAATCTCCCTGCCACATGCACAATGGAGGACTTTCTTGCAGCTACACCAGAGGCACTTCAAGTGGCCAGCTACTGGTCAAAGGACATTTAATCAACTACCAAGCTTGCAAACTTTGTATTTTGTCTGTTTGTTTGTTTCTTAAAAAATGCAATGCAACTGTTTGGTCTGCTCATGACACAATAAATAAATAAATAAATAAATGGAAGACTATCCTACTCATCCAATGAGGGATTGCCTAAGTAAGTAAGTAAGTAAGTAAGGTCAGAAACCAAACTAAGAATCAGCTAAGTCAAGGCTTCATCACAATAGTGAAATGCAACCTTAATTTATGCTTTGACTGCAATGTAATTGTTGATGTTTGGAACAGGTGGACAACTACAACTAGGTGAGGAGCAGTAAACGTGAAATATACTGCTTTGAAATTAGTTCCATCATTTTGAAACACCCTATATTTCCAGGTAGCTGACTACTTGAGCAACGTATGCTTGAACAAAATAGTACAACCATAGAATGTTTTGATTGATAAATGACAATGGAAGCTCAGGTCGCTGCTGCCAGCAAATAGGCCTTTTTCCATGTACAACAAGCGAGGCAATTGGCACCCTACCTGTTGGACGAGGATCTGGCAACAGTCATCCATGCCACGTTCACATCTAGGCTGGACTACTGTAACGCCTTGTATGCTGGCCTTCTTATGTCTACGACCTGAAAGCTCCGTATTGTTCAAAATGCTGCAGCCAGGTTACTCACAAAATCGCCTATGAAATGCCATATAACACCAGTGCTGCGACATTTACATTGGCTTCCAATTGATTATTGTGGTCTGTATAAGATGCTAGTCCTGACTTTTAAAACTTTATACGGCCAGGGTCCATCCTATATTAGATACCGTCTCTCCTTCCATCACCAGAAGTCACCATGTCCTTCCCAACGTGATTTACTCTATATACCGGATCCTAGAGAAGTGCATTTGGAAAGTACCAGGTGCAGGGCTTTCTCTATTTCTGCCTCTGCCTTATGGAATTCCTTGCCTCCCTATATGAGAGCCATGCATGACCTAGGGCCTTTAGCACTTAAGACCTGGCTTTTTACTAGAGCACTTGACCTATGTTAATTTATTAATATCTGTTTGTATGTATTTTATTCTGTACGATTTCGTTATGTAAATCGCCTAGAGCATCTCGGATGGAGGGCGATTAATAAGTAATTAAATATGATGATGATGATAAAACTGACATAAATAAATAAATTGGGTAAAAATAAGCATATATTCACTTTATTATAATTAGATTTTTAGCACCAGGAGAAAATCCACAGACAAATCACTAATAATTGATTCACTATTATTTGAATAGATTAATTCATTCTAAGTACACTAAATATTCTTGTATTAATAACAATTCTTTTAGAATTGATGTTAATTAATTTAATTTATGCTATGATGATTTACAGACAGATTTTAATTCTTTAGGGAATAATATTTAATTTTAAGGTAACTTGGGAAACCGTGAACTTTAGATTAACTTATTACAGTAGAACAGCACAGACAGCAGCAGTGCCAGCAGAAGCAGCAAATTAAAAGCTTCCTGTTCCAAATGATTGGGGAAATGCTTTGCAAGGTTTTCGAAAGCACGGCTTTCACTCAACTAGTAAAAGGTAAAGTAATTTAATGCACTTTTTCAGTTGCACTGTGGAGTTTGCAGTTAAGACTGACAACTGACAAGATAATTGACTATGTTAGTCAGTTACACTATATTCTTTTAATTAACAGTCTGCTGCCAACTTTTGGAAACACATTTTTTAGAATCTAAGTTTTTCTGGTGTAATACAGCAAGGTATCATAGAAAAAAATAAAAAAGGTCAGAGATTGCATGTGGCTTCCGTCCCATGTTTACACCATATCAGCCTAATGGTATCACTGAGGGCTGATGGAAGAAGCCATAGAATCATGGAGTTGGAAGAGACCTCATGGCCCATGCAGTCCGACCCCGTGCCAAGAAGCAGGAAAATCGCAATCAAAGCACCCCTGACAGATGGCCATCCAGTCTCTGCTTAAAAGCCTCCAAAGTAGCCTCCTCCACACTCCAGGGCAAAGAGTTCCACTGCTGAACAGCACTTACAGTCAGGAAGTTCTTCCTAATGTTCAGATGGAATCTCCTGTCCTGGAGTTTGAAGCCATTGTTCTGCATCCTAGCCTCCAGGGCAGCAGAAAACAAGCTTGCTGCCTCCTCCCTAAGACTTCCCTCACACATTTAGATATGACTATCATGTCTTCCCCCAGCCTTCTCTTCTTCAGGCTAAACATGCTCAGCTCTTTAAGCTGCTTCTCATTGGGGTTGTTCTCCAGACCCTTGATGAATTTAGTCACCTTCCTCTGGAGACATTCCAGCTTGTTAACGTCTCCCTTCAATTGTGATGCCCAGAATTGGACACAGTATTCCAGATATGGTCTGACCAAGGCAGAAAAGAGGAGTAGAATCATAGAGTTGGAAGAGACCTCGTGGGCCATCCAGTCCAACCCCCTGCCAAGAAGCAGGAATATTGCATTCAAAGCACCCCTGACAGGTGGCCATCCGGCCTCTGTTTAAAAGCCTCCAAAGAAGGAGCTTCCACCACACTCCAGGGCAGAAAGTTCCACTGCTGAACAACTCTCAGTCAGGAAGTTCTTCCTCATGTTCAGATGGAATCTCTTTTTTGTAGTTTGAAGCCATGACTTTGTATACTCTTATTTATGCAGGCCAAAATCCCATTGGCTTTTTTTTGCCACTGCATGTCATTGTTGGCTCATTTTTAACTTGTTGTCCACAAGGACTCCAAGATCTTTTTCACATATACTGCTGTTGAGCCAGGCATCCCCAACTCTGCATCTTTGCATTTTATTTTTTCTGTCTAAGTGGGGTATCTTGCATTTGTCACTGTTGGTCAGACCTTTTTGGACATCTATTATCTGGAAGACATTTTATCCCTTTTCATACTGATGTGCAACTGCAGATCCCTAAGCTTCATTCATTCATTTCTACTGCTGTGGAGTTGAGGGGAGGGAAGATAGGTATCTAAGGGAAGGTGTAGGAGAGTTTGTTAAATCCAGAAAAACTGAACCAGTTGGGGGACTTAAACAGATGAGCCTTTTTGCCCAGGGATTACTTCAAATCCCCAATGGAAGTCACGTAGCACCTCAATGGGAAAATTTCACTTCAAAGGCTGCTGGATCCTGACATAAACAACCCAATGCCATGGGAATACATGTAAAGTGGTCACTTGGTATTCACTGGGTTGGTTCCAGGACCCCTTGTGGATTAAAAAAATCCATGGATTCTCAAGTTCTATTATAAATAATAATATAGCAAAATAGTGTTTGCCTTTTGTAATTTTTAGGGGAACATTTTCAAACTGTGGATGGTGGAATCTGTAGACATGGAGGGCTGACCATAGTATAAACATTAAAAATCCAGAGTATGGCATCCTGTTTTGTCCCACACCCTGCATTAGAAGAGTTATTTCTCTATCTAGTAGAGGCTGTCAGCAGGCAGTGAATCCCGTCTAGATTCTAGTATGGGTTCTAATATGATTTTTGTATGAGTTTCAAAGCCTATCTTCAAAATAGGTTCAGCACCTTGGATAGCTCTATAAAAGGCGCCACCCAAAACTCAGATTAGATTCAGTAATATACATTACTTGTGCCTTTATCTAGGATGTAGAGAATGTTCAAACCTGAAGTCATATATTATTTTGTTGCCCTTATCAGTTCCAAAACTTTATTTACTTATGAGTCTCACTGGGTGAGCTAGAACAAATTTGCTTATTATTTACTATATGTATATCCCAAACCTTTATGCCACTTTCACCTCAGCACTATTTAGATAAAGCACAGTGTTCTTTATATCCAATTAGTAAACAGGTAAAGGTTTCCCCTAACATTAAGTCTAGTTGTGTGAGAGGTAGTGCTCTTCTCCATTTCTAAGGCGAAGAGCTAGTACTGTCCGTAGACACCTCCAAGGTCATGTAGACGGCATGACTGCATGGAGCGCTGTTAACTTCCCAGCAAGGCGGTACTTATTGATCTTCTCACATTTGCATGTTTTTGAATTGCTAGGTTGGCAGAAACTGGGCCTAACAGTGGGAGCTCACCCTGCTTCCCCGGATTTGAACTGCCAAACTTTTGGTCAGCAAGTTCCGCAGCTCAGTAATTTAACCCGCTGCGCCACCAGGGGGCCGAACTACTACTTTATAAAATGGAAGTAGAGAACATAAATGTTGCCCTGACATCCTCTGGAAAGAGATAAGTCTAAAGATACATATTAACTATAGCAACAGTAAATCAACATCAAACACAAAAACATGTCAACAATGTTTTTCATTCTATGGAACACTTTCTCATTGTTTGTAGAGCATGGCAGGAGCTGCAGTCCCCAAGGACTGCTTGTTGTTACTGATATATAACATAGTAGACCAGGCCTCTGATAATTGTACAATATGGTTTGAGGCAAATAAATTTCAACAGCAGCAGTGAGGGAGAGAAGGAAATGAGGGACTAAAACAATAATTTATCAATGCATAACTCTCCTGTTACTGATAGAACCAGTTTATACACCATAATTAAAAGCAGCTGGGCGGATAGGCTAGAGAAAGGAGGCATTGTAATAATGGCTGATTTACAATAAGCATCACAGAGTGAAGGGGTCAAGGGCAGAAAGGCATAGGATGGGGAATATGTGCCCCACCTACATGTTGTTAGTCTTAGCGACCATAGCCAGTGGTAAGTAATAATGGGAGACAGAGCCTAATAACATATTGAGGGACACATATTCTCCAGCTAGTAGAGTTTAAGAAGTCAAAAGATACAATGGAAAGCAGATTAAACAGCTTATTTCAGTGGCTTTCTTATTTTCTTCCACCTTATAAAATCATCAAATTATCCCCTTCTCTTGTTATTTAGAATTCTTATATACATAAGGGCCAATTAATTTCCATTTCTACCGTATAATAAGATTAGCCATCTTAAAATATGTACTAAAAACAACTCCTGCTAGAATTTGATAGATGACCCTCTTTAATTGGTCCAGTGCAAACAAAAGAGTGTCTAGAATAATATGAAAAAAATAATCTATGTCACAAGAACGTGCCCTTATTGTTTCCATGTCACTTCTGCCTCTGGTACCAAATTTTCTGTTAGAGAAACAACACCTAGGGTCCTACCTACTTAAGTGAGGTATATCTGCATAATTAATAGTAAAAAACTTGGCTATTTGAGGATTTATATGGCTGTTATTTGAAGGACTAGCTTGGAGAAGAGGAAGTTGATATGATAGCCAAATTTATGTCTTAATTTCTTGAAGGTAAGAGGTGTTTGGACATGAAATATGCTGCCTCTGAGGCTGGTGGCATCTCCTTCTCTGGAGGTTTTTAAACAGAAGCTGGGTGGCCACTTCTCAGGAGTGCTGATTGTATGTTCGTATTATTGCATTGCAGAAGGTTGGAGTGGACGGCCCTTGTGGTTTATTCCAACACTAGGATTCTGTTACTATACTCACACCTGTTCCTTCTTTCAGACATATTAGGGAGTCCCTTCTCTCTGTCCTAATGCCATCAGTTGAAAATCTGATGGAAACATGGGAGAGGGTCTTTTCAGAAGTTACCTCCCCGACTCTGGAAATCCCTTCCCAGAGAAGTTAAATTGGCTTTTCTGTTCCACCAGGCATTTGATGAGTGACTATAGTAACCATCTCAACTAAGCAGTACTCTAGAATTTGCTAAATTGTTGTGCTTGTGTTTATATTTAATTGTGTATGTTTTAATCTGGTTTAAATATTTTGATTGTATAATATTATTTTAACTTTTGTGTCTTGTGAATATTTAATCATGTATTTTAAAAATCTGTTGAATGTAGCTCTGATTCTTTTATTGGAAAAAGGAAGACTAGAAATAAATAAATTTGACACGGGGGTCCCAACACCACTCAGTCATTATTTATATTGATAGTAATTTCATTACTTGCTGGTTTATGCATTATAGTCTCCAGAAATAAACATTGCACCTCCGAAGAATAAATGATGCATCCTCTGAATACTGACATTTCAAACCCTGGGGTACTGGCTATTTCCGCTCGAATAGTCACTGTTTTGAATGTCCATAATATGCTTTCCTTGGGGAATCCAGTTCAAATCTCTCAAACTGCTGCCTATTAAACATTTGGGTAACATTTTAAAATATTTATTTATGGAGGTGATAGTCTAGCACAAGCATCTGAAATTTTGTGTCTCAGGAAAAAGTAATGATTGGCATCTGATAGATTTGCCTCTATACATTATAGCACTGAGGTTCCACTTTCGGAAGGGAAAAAACAAATTTGTTTACTGTAAGGCACTGGGGTTTTGTAAATGTCCTAAGAGCAACTGGGAAGGAAATCAGAAAGAAACATTTTGGTAAGGGTGCCAAGTTTTAGAAGCTTCTCCGATTCCAAGTACTGAAACCACTTTTAAATTAACCGTAAATGTAAGCATTTAAACTATAAAACAGATAGGTAGTGAACACTAAAAGTATTGCCAACATTAATAATTTGTTAAACTTCATCACAGTGAGCCATATTTTATAGTGTACTACATTAATAGAAAGCAGATTGCAAGGGGTTCTGTATAAGAAAAATATAAGTAGCAGGTAAAGGAAAGTTCAGGACTTATGAAACTACTGATGTTAAAAACAACTCAAAGCAAAAACATACAATAAAATCGTTCTTTTAAAAATGAGAAAAAGAATATCTTGGTTTATCCAGTTCTTAACAGCGGCCTAAATACTGGATTTAGAAAGGTTTGTTTCAATATTGTTCGTGGGAAGCAGATCCTATCTGATTTTAGAATGTAAGCAGGGTCAGTCCTGGTTAATATGTGGATGGGAGACCAACAAACTCATACCAGGTGCTGTAAGCTATATTTCAGAAGAAGGAACTGGTAAATCACTCCATAATATTTATCTTTTAAAGCTTTATATACAGCAATTCATGGAGTTATCATAACTCAACAGGAAACTTGAAGGTACACATACACAGATTTACTTCAGGAGAAAAAAAAGGGGGGACAATGATTTAATGGCATCTGAATGTTTTGTGCCTGGTTTTCATTGCAATCATGTGCATTTGTACTCTTCAAGTGAGTTTTACTGTGCGCACGTTCTAATGAGTATACTTTAAGTCCCAGATTTCATTTTTCAGAATCCAAAAAGAAGAAGAATGAATATTAAAACAAGAGATAAAACATGAATTCAAAGAACAGAATGTCACTGTGTTTTACTGATAGCATGGAACATGTTAGACTGAACAAAACACCTTTCATATATAGGCAGTCCCCAAGTTACAAACAACATAGGTTCTGTAGGTTTGTTCTCAAACTGAATTTGCTTGAAAATAGGAACAGGTACATTTTTAAGTGTAACACCAGCCACATATATAGCTTTGGATAGTTAAAAAAAAGGTTTGTTGGGGAAACAAGGAGACACCTTTTTTCTCCATGATAACTCTTTCAGCAGCAAATTTCCCTTCCTAGAAGTAGATTTTCCTCCTGTTGTTTCACCCCCTTTTGTAACTATGAGTTGTTTGTAAGTTAGATGTTTGTAACTCAGGGGCTGCCTGTAGTAGACTGGGAAATGTGAATTCTGAAGATTAAAACAGGAGGGGAACCAGGTACTTTTATACTCCAATTGAAGCTAATCAGCTCAACCAATGTTGAGGAATGTTGGGAGATACAATTTGACAACATAGATTAAAAAAAAATCTGAAAAATTATAATGTATTGCGTTATATGGATTTTGAGAACCAATATAGTATTGTGGTGTGGGTGCTGAAATAGAATCCTGAGAAGCCAGGATGTGATACCCTGGTCAGCCATGGAAACCCACCAGGTGATCTTCTGTCAATCATATTTTCTAAACTTCAGAGGAAGGCAACGGCAAATCGTCTCTGAATAAATTTATTTATTTATTTATAGCACTTTTATCCCACCTTTCTCAGCCCAAAGGCGACTCAAGGTGGCGTACAGATTGGCAACGATTTGATGCCACAAATTACATATATACATATCAATTTAAACATTTAATGTAAAATAATAAAAATCCATATAAAACCATTAAAACTAAATCTTACAAAGAAACCCCATGACAGGTTTGCCTTTCGGTGCCATTAATTGGAAACAATATGAAGACACATGACAACAGCAACAATACATTCAATCAACATTTCCTGCAGCTAGGTGCATGACAACTACTTATTCAAGCACTGTCATGTTCAGGAGGCTCTTAACCTTTTATATTGACCTCTGTGCATAGATGTGTATGACTGGTTACATGTGTTCACACTACTTGTATCTATGCCAGAGAAGGAAATCTGAAAGTTTTTGACTAACTCAGGTTTGCTCATTCTTGTAGTGCTAACCTATAATTTAGAATTTCATCTAATACAGCCAATGAGTACATGGTTGAAGAAGTTTTGAATGTGGGCTTGATAGCTCATACCCAAAGTTGCAATGCTAAGTCAGCCTTTTGACACTATCAACAATACCTTTTTATTGCATTATAAACAATAACAATACATTTATATAAAATATAGATGGATATTTAAATGAGTGCCAGCCTGGCATCATTTAATTAAATCATGAAGCATCACACAGAGCAAATATTTAAGAGATGAAATTAGTTTTAAACGGAGTATTACATGAGGGGAAAATATATCAAGCGTTGGATAAAGCTATATATCAAGGTTGGCTTAGGTACAAAGTTAGTCAAGAAAAGCTGAAACATTTGCTTTCAGGAGGGATCACCATATCCTTTTCATATTGCATCACAACATGCACTATACCAGAATGAACCAGCATTTTTCCATTTAGGGCCATAAATACATTAATTAGATATTCAAAAGGGGTTTAAGTTCCAAGATCTGTTTTTTAAATTTCTACCATGTGTGCTCATACAGCAAACTATACTGTTATTTCAAGATTGCAGTCCTTTGCATATTTACCTGGGATTAAACACCATTCCACACAATGGGACTTAAGATCTCAATAAACATGCACATCCAAATACGTGCTACACGTCTAAATATGTACTTTCGGCAAGCTTTTAGCACACTACTCAAAATGGAGCTCATCACAAAAATATTCAAACAAATTCATCAGATCTGTTTCAATTAGGAGCCTCTGGACAGCTTGGTGATGCTGTGTAATGCCCACAGAAATCTCCACTAATAAGAAACTAATTTATCAAGTATTGAATATACAAATGCAAGAGGTAGAATGGTATCAAGTAATGTGAAAAGTGTGAAAGTAGTGTTTAGCAAACATGAGTCATACCCTGCAAATGTCGAGCTCATGTCAAGAAGACATTGATGAATGGGACTAGTTCTAATTCAGTTTGGGACAAAATAATGGGCTGGGATTTTTCTTCTTCCAGAACCCATGCTAATACATGCATGAGGGGATATTTCTGGAATCTGTGTTAAATTAAGTCTGCTAGGTTGTTCGGCTAAAGTAAAATCAAATATTAATATATTCATTTCAATAAACATTTCTGGGCTTCCAATGATTGATCCAATTACGCTACTAATCATAAATTTTGATTCTTTTAACAGCTTTCTGACTCACGGAATTTCGAGCAGCAAATGTTGCCTAGTGAATGAATTTTGGTTATTCAATATTCATGTGACCCAAAGGCGTTATTATACTGGGCAATTTAATGACATTCTCAAGGCAATAAATGCCATGTGAAGAAGCTACAAAACTGCTTGCAGTCTGAAGAATGGCAACACAGTCATTAGTGCAATTCAATTACTCACAAGGAAAAAAGGAAGTTGTAACAGAAACAGTTGAATGGAAGGACCTCTCCAGCATGTGATGAAGCATACAGGTAAGAGAGTGAGAAACTGGTAATCCCGTGTTTGAAAATCAATATTTTGATGATGAAAAGAATTCCTAGCAATTAGCTCTCCCCTTAATAAACTGGCATTGCTTCTGGTCACTTGAGCAAGTAAATGGACACTTCCCCCTACCTTTCAAAATGGATTTCTGTTCCCTAATGTACAACAAGGATTAATGAAATGTGATACCTGACACCATGCCAAGAACCTTCTCCTTCACAGAAATACAAGCAAATGCCTGGCTGCAAGTGCAGTTCTTGCCCACATCTCACACATAGAGGGAGCACGGATCACACCATCAATCAAAACCCTAAACACGAGCCTGGCATGTCACTCTTACGCTAGAGCTTGGGCTTTACTTGACGTATAATAATTTATGCTGCACTCAATGGCAGGAGTTAACTACCACAGCTGTGTATGATTTCCCAATCTGTTATAACCTCACGCCCACTTTAGCCAAAAGGTAGCTTTCCCTACATCTCTTCCCCTCTTTGTCGTTTATGGAAAATCCATCTATGAGAAAGCTAAGAGCGAAGGAAGATGTCACTGTACAGAAAAGATTCAACTCTTGCTCACATTCAAGTGCTACTGAAAACTAGTAGTCTCCACTGAGAGATGAAAGAAAGGACTGGTGGATTCAATCAAACATACTCACCTCTGCTAGCCCACACCATTCCCACTCCCTTGGGCAGAAACACTCTCTTAAAAACCATAAGCGTTTGGAGAAGCAAGTTACCACACATCAGGAAATTAGAAATTAAACTGTTATGAGATCCATGTGACTGTCACCTAACATGGCCAAGCTATCAAGAGAAAGCTGACTGAAGCGCATGGCACTGAATTTTGAAAATGGGAGTGGTTCTGAACATGTTTTGGAGGTAGCTAGAAAGATCTGCTCATTAATAAAGGAGTTATAAAAAGTTAAACATTTTTTACAGAAATATAAGGTGAAAATAATAGTAATTAAAAAGTTTTCTTTGTATGTACTGCTAAAGCGCAGCAGTACTATGTGTGAAAAGGATTGTTTATTCCAGATTGCACATGGGCTAGTAGAGTGATGCACGGCAAAAAAGGCAAATGCTATCTTATCCTACACTAATAGAACCACAATTTCAAAGTCAAGGGAAATAATAGTCCCCCTATGTTCTGGGCCAATCACGCCTTATCTGGAGTACTGTATCCAGTTCTTAATGCCTCATTTTCAAAATGAGTTGGAGCCAGTTCAGAGAAGAGCAATGAGGATGGTAAGAGGTATAGAGAACAAAACATATGAAAAGAGGTTGAACTAGCTGGGCATGTCTAGCTTGGAGAAGAGGTATGACATGCTTGCATCCTTTAAATACCTTGAGGTCTGCTACAAAGAGGAGAATGGAGATGAGTTATCTGCTTCCCAAGTAGGTCTAAAGGTTTCATTTCAAGAGGGTAATTTTTGATGAGATATTAGAGCAGTGGTTCTCAACCTGTGGGTCCCCAGATGTTTTGGCCATCAACTCCCAGAAATCCTAACAGCTGGTAAACTGGCTGGGATTTCTGGGAGTTGTAGGCCAAAACACCTAGGGACCTACAGGTTGAGAACTACTGTATTAGAAAGAAAATCTTGACAGTGAGTGATGTGGCAGTGGTACATACTGCCTAGCATGGAAGTGAATTCTCTTTCTCTGGATGTCCTAAAAAAGAGGCTAGACAGGTACCTACTGGGGATGAGATGGAGATCCTACATTGGGTAGAGGGTTGGAACTGATGGCACATATGGCCCCTTCCAACTTCTGCTTACTCCCATTTGGAGTCTGGGAAACAATATCCTTGATTTTCCTCTTTGGTAACTTCCACACCACTGGTTTCTGAAACAAACTCATGGCAGCTGACCTCTGGTACAACTCTCAGCACTGCTCTTTATTAGTTTACTTACCTACAACATGTTCTCTCTCTCCTTTGAAGGTCACTGTTTGCTTTTGTTCTTTTGATAGGAGCATTAAAGGGCTACTCTTTTGGTACCTTCTAATACTAGATCATTCTCCAATCTTACTCACTGTTCCTTTATCATGCCCTGCCACTCTCTCCTCAAAGTAGAGTAGTGAGATCTCTAGATCAAGGCCATGCTACATCCATGTGGCACTCAACAAGTTTCTGGCAATTCTAATATTCATTTAGTTTCATTAGAATATCTGACGGAGCAGGCAAAAGATCGTAGCAATCATGCTAAACCAACAGGGCAAAATACTACATGCATTTAGATCCTACAAAAATTTAAAACTTAATTCTCTAAAATCTATTTTTGTAAAACCCTCTCCCAAAGTGGTGCATATCTACTTTTACAAACATGTTCCTAAACAATTCCAAATAACATTTTCATTCAGATCCTGCCAAAACTTTCCCCCTGTCCCCAAGCTATTTAGAAAAGAGTTGACGAATTAAGGTCATAATGACTCTGAATAGGATATACAAATATGGCAGCCAAGGGGCCCTTTCACAGAAGACATTGATGGCATTATAGTTCCGTTATAACTCTTATGCCAACAGTCTATGGAATCCTAAGATTTGCAGTATATGGATTGTTATTTAGTTCCCACATCCTACAAGCTATAATACAAAACTGTAGAATCTCACAGGAACTAGCCATGGTTCCTAATGTGGAGTCATAGTACTAGAATTATAGTGTAAAAGGAACATAGATCCATAGTGACTGCCATTTCTTTCACCAGCAGTGAATGAGCCACTAAACTTTGCACACCTAACACAGGTAATACAGGGGAACTTGGCATCCATTCACGTAGATATAGAAATCTGTGAGTGCTCTATTCCCATTATATATAATGGCACAGAAAAAATGGTATTCCTTATTTAAATTAGTAAAAATCAAGCTTTAATTTTTGGATTTTTTAAAAAATGTATTTTTTCAAACTCTTGATGTTTGAATTTATGGATGCAGAATACTAACATACGGAGGGCTAACTGTATCATAAGAAAGAGATGAATGTCTTACAAAAGTGAAGTATAGGAAGTAAAATATAAGTTTAACTGACAAACATTTAAACCTTCCCCTTTTTCCAAATTAGAAAATTATTTGCACATGTTTATATCTTAATAGATCTATGCACACTCTCACATGAATATACAGTATATGTGCAGTCATGCTTGGTCCTTCATCTTGAATAGTGGTCTGTTGCCATTCCTCTAAGATTTAATCCTCTTGTTGGCAGCATCTTGTCTCTAATTAAAGGGCTGAAGCTAATGTAGCCTTACACTCTAGAGCAGTTAAATCACAAACATGTTAGGTAGACAGCCTAACTAGCTTCCTCCTGCTGAGAACCATTACAGTCAAGCCTCTATCTCGTTAAATAGACATTTTGTTCATACTATCAAGTTTTATTCATACTATCAAGTTTTATTAATAATTGTTCCTTCTCTCCATCCATGAAACGTATTATGCTATGGCTCTCAACCTGATATTCAGGTACCTTGAGGGGGTTTGTGAGTTATCTGCAAAAATAAAATCAAAGAATGATATTTTTCATCTTTTAATTTCCTTGCTGATACTTTGAAAATTGTGTTAAGGTACTTTTCCGCTGGGGACAGAGCCCATAGCCTTCATCAGATTCTTAAAAGAATCAATGAGCCCGAAGAGGTTTAGAACAAGAGTGTCAAACTCATTTTTGACGAGGGCCACATCAGGCTTATGGTTACTTTCAAAGGCCTATTTGCAATTGTAGGACTGTGTAATTGTAGCTAAGTTGCACTGGCATTTAAAGCCTCATGGGTCACATGGCATTATGTGATGGGCTGAATTCGCCCCACAGGCCTTGCGTTTGACACATGCAGTTTAGAAACTCTGCTTTATGCCATGGACATGGATATCTGTGATGTCAGTGTTAAGCTTATTTTGTAAAATAATAATAATAAAAACAAAAACCTATACATTAGTCATGATCGAAATGCCCTATGATCATCTCATCTGTTTTTTTTTTTTTTAAAAAAAACAACAAAATATCAATTCTATTTTGGCGTTGTCATTCTTTGATGAAATTCAAAACAAACATAGCTTAGGTTTTGTGGAGGCAGAGTGTGTAAATACTTGAACTGAATGAGGAATTGTGGTGGAAAAGATCTTTAGTTACCCATCCTTCTATTGCCCTTGCTGCCACCGCAAATCTATCACTGCAATTCCTTTCCCAACAACACCAAGAGCCTTCAAAACAGGGTTGAATTCTACAATAGGTTTAATTTTTTCCTCATCTGTTACCATGAAAAATTGCATTGACTCAAAAGAATAGCTTGATCTTGCACTAATATGGAAAAAAACCCTTTCCCTTTAGAACAATAAGAGAGTACTCTGCCTAGCATGCTCTGCTTGGAGTGCCCATGGACTGATCCAAAAATTTGGGCTTGACCCAACATCAGTTATTGTTTGTGCTTTCTGCCAATTCTTCCATTGGGAAGTTGGGTTTTGTACTGAATTGTGGAATAGGCTGAAGTAACAAATGTCCTTCATATAACTTCTGCCTGCTGTGAGGTTCAGCTTAATCAGAAAAACCACCCACCTAATTTTCCTCTGAGTCCTAGATGCCTAGTCTCAAGCTTTCTGAAGTTTACAGAGAAGTTTGTGGGCTGCTGAGAGTGCTTCCCCCATTTTAGGGATATTTCTTTAGTGAGTTGGTTTTTTGAGGATTTACTTTTAAAGCTTGCCTAGAAAGAGGAAGCTGCCAGGAAAAGGAACAGCGGGTGGCAAATGAGCCAGTTAGTTATGCTATAGCGTGTGAGAACTACACCCAATGAGGCCCCAAACCCATTTTTGGAGAAGAAAGACTTGTTTCAAAGGGAAGTTCACACTTCCAGGAGTAGTGATTCTAGCATTTCAATACATATTTTGCAGGATTGGCAGGTATGGAAGACGCATGTCACCTGCAGGCCACATGATTTACACGCCTGACTAAGACAGATATTTGACAAGTTGAATTACCCAAGATTTATTTTGACAAATGCCATATCCTAGTATAAGCCACACTTTGCACAGCAAGCTGCTGAAAGATACAATCACCCTTAAATATCATGAACCTGATGTGAAACAACCTATTGTTCCCTGAAATGGTAACTTCAGATGGCTTTGTTTATACTCAATAGTATAGCCAGCATTTATAGACAAATTATAGTTCTTATGTTGAGAACATTAGCAAAAAACAAATAAAGCTTTCCAAATTTCTTAATCTTGGGAATCTACATTTAAGAGCAAAGCAGTATACTATGATCGCTAGCAAGCTGAGCTAATACATACACACCTTTCCTGTTTGATTCCCAAGATACATATTTATTAAAGGTATGTTGTATAAATACCTCAGCTTTAACATGAATGAAACATCATAATTGGGATATCCAAATATGAAAAAATGGTCCGAAACATTTTAATTGACTTATTTATCAATTACTGTGAGAGTGTCTGTACATTTTATTTAAATGCAAACATTATGTTGAGTACGCACACTTTAGTGTCTGCAAATTTATAAACAGATTTGAGTTTAGTGCCAAAAATTGAAGAAAATTTGGAAATGGCATTGCTGTAGTGCTGACAAGTAAAGCCCATGCAATTACGCTGTCAGTGAAATATGGATTGCAAAATAAGAAATAATGACCACTATATAACAGGTGGCTAGTGTTTTTCGGTCTCTGTGCACAAAACTCCATTTCCTGCCCAACATCTTGAAGATATTATAAACCAAAGAACATAAATAAAAAAATCAAAAAAAAATCAATGCACCAAAAGGTGTGATGGGCTCAATATAAATCTCTGCTGGAAAATTTCCTCATTTTTGATGGGTTAGGTCTCTCTAATAGCCACCAAGCTCCTGCTCTGTCAAGATTTAATTCCCCCAGGAAGCAATTTCTGTAACTAATTACATATTTTGTGGTGGCTCTTTAAGCAAAACCAGAATAGAATATAATACTGACTGCTTCTAGCAGCACAGTTGTGTCATTTTGTATATTTCCTTATCCAAGTTTAGATAGCAAGTGCCATATCCAATGGTTTTCTTTTGCCCATAGAAAGCCCTTTGATCCATAAGAGCTTTCCATTAATGGAAGTAATGTATTCTTTTCCTAATTGCTTGAGACAAGAGTTTTGAAAATGTAGGTCCTCACAAAAGTTCAATGACTGTAGAAAATCTTAGAACATGCTCTGTTTGGCCTCATGATTGATCTATACGATATTAAGAGAGCATTCTAGAACATGAAAAGTAAAGACCAAGGGGGAAAAAAACAGGATAAAATTGGGACCCCTCCTTGGTTTTTCCTGTCTGTCACCACAAACTTTATTTCTTGGGGGAAAAAATGAGAAGTTGGATTATAGAATATTTTGTTTTTAGAATGGTGAATAAAACATTATAAACAAGTTGCTTATATATTTACTCCCTGCAAATTATTTCTAAAACTATGTAACAGGGACACGTTTATGTAACAAGGTACAGTATCTGTTCATTGCAATTCTTGGCCTTGGTTTCCTTTCTAAGTATCTTTTTGGGGGAATTCATGTTTTATGTCTTCTTGGCACTGTGGAGAACTAGAGGAGTGTGGTTTTACCCTCCATTATTAATGTTGATTTTTGGGGTCTGCTTTAATAAAATAACAGAACCAAAAGGTTCCTTACAGTTCTGGTCCTTGCAGCTCCATTTCTAATAACAAATACATATTTTTTAAATAAAACCATTTGCAATGTGTAATTATTGCTTATAGTATATTTTTACTATACCAAGTATTATAATTTTATGCTAAGCAAAACTGTTTAATTGTATTGTATTATGCACACAATACATCCTATGTTCCCTTATCTGTGAGGAACGTATGTTCAGCTGTTGACATGCCTTGATCTATCTGTCTGTCTATTAAAAGTCAGTTTGTATGTATCTATGTTTGTTTGTAAGTATTTTCCAAGATGACCCCCACTTCCAGAGAGCACTGTATCTCTCCCCAAAAACAGATTTAGAACAAACTTGGTAAACAGACTGGATTGATTTTTTTTTTTTTGAGGGGGGGGAGGGTTGACTCTGGATACTGTGACTTTTATAGTTTACCCACATCTAGAGAGCACTGTGAAACCAAATGACAATGGCACGCTCACCCAACATGGCCAACTTTGAATACTAGTGGGGTTTGATGAGAATTGACCCATGATGTTGGGAGTCTTATGCATTTTCTAATGGGGGCATTTAAAAAAAAAACATGAACACAGGGATCGCTAGTAGAATATACAAGTTCCCTTCAAACTCTTTAAAGGTCCAATCTCTCCCTTCCCCACTCACACACTCTTTAAAACGGTTGCATAAAATCAACTTTTTTAAACAAAATAAGATGGTGACAATTTTTAACAAATTTTACATATTTAAAAAATTATCTATAAATAGGCATCATACAAATTTGATGTAAAGTATTTTATCTTTTTATACAAAATCTTTATAATTTGTTTAAATAAAATTTGATTTTTTTTGTTTTCAGCATTTGTTTATACCTATTTATTTATTTACAGTATTTATATTCTGCCCTTCTCGTCCTGAAGGGGACTCAGGGAGGATCACAATGCACACATACACAGCAAACATTCAATGCCATTTTAGACATACAAGTCAGTCAGTCAGACAGTCAGTCAGTCAGACAGACAGTCAGACAGACAGACAGACAGACAGACTTCCATTCAAGGCAAAGCTGACAAATGGTTCCAATCCATAATATTTTTTAAATTGTTTTTAAATTGTTGTAAATTGTTTTTAAATTGTGTTCGATTTTAGCCTGTTCTTGTAAGCCACTCCGAGCCCCAGGGGAGTGGCAGCATATAAGTTTGAATAATAAATAAATAAATAAATAAATAATATACATGGTAGGTAGCCTCCTTGTCATTCCAAGTCATTTGCTGCTTCCCCGTTTTTACAAGCAGCTTTTAAACTCCAGAAGAACTCAGAAAGGGTGGTAATGAAGCCTTACTGTGCACACATCTCTCCAAATGACTATCTGGATCAAGGATTATGTCAACACTTCCTCTCTCTTTGATGATCTGGAACAAAGCTATATACAGATCCACTTCAATGCCTAGCCTAGAACTGACATTTTTGTAAGGCATTGCCAATGATAAATTTGTAACTGCTAAAAAAGGAAGTGCTAACTTTTGTGTGCTGGTATTCTTGAGAGAAAGACGAACACCACTTTTTTGCCACCTTAAGCTTTCACATCCAAGGTCTCTGGGTTTCCCCTTTAACTTTAAAATTACAATGGATCCTATAAATATCTTATAAACTCTAAATCTATCACTGAGGCTATTGCTCCCACCACAAAGACAGGATGAGATTTTCATTTTCTCCTCTTTGCTAACACCAAGGACATTTACAGTTATGGGGGAAGGTATCTCTCTGCTAACATTGGTCATGCCTTGAATCCTGTAAGAACCTTAAACCTAATTTTTTAAAAGGCGAATTCTGTTTCTCTAGTTCCTGTAACTAAGGTGGACAGACACATGCATACTCTAGTGTTTTCCTATCTCTCTGCAACCATTTTTGCCTCAATCTTACTATTTTTTTCTTGTGACAGCAGTCCCTTTGAAGAAGCTTTTTTCTCCTGAGAAAGCATCCAAGAAGAGAGATGGCCAGTTCTAGATGAATGGTGAAGCCATTAAAAACAGCAATTTTTTTAAAATTAGGATTCTCCCTTCTCCACTATAGTTCACCAAGCAAGGGAAAGGACACAACCACTGTTTACAGACAACAAATTCTGAAATTAGGACGTTTGCATTAGTTAAATTTGTTGGCATTCTTAACCTATTCTTGAATTAACAGTTTTCTATGAAAGATATTTCTGATACACAAAAAGGCAGCTATCTACTTACGGCAAGGAGTATTTCGATAGCTCACAATTTCCGGAAATGTCATGAAAGCAGACATCATTGGCTGGTCATTTTGTTTTAGTTCTTCCTCAGCCATCTGGTCAGCCCAAACTACAGCTTTCTCTCTGTGAATTAGCTGTTCACATTCCCTGAAGTCATCCTCAATGACACCATTTGCTAATCCGGCATTTTTCAAAGCAACATACTGCTTTCTTAGAACTGGCAGTGCAGTACTTAGTATTCTAGAGGAGGAAAAAAGAAAAAGAAAAAGTGGTATAGTTATAAACTTAAGAGAACATTGTTCGCAGCTTGGGAGTGATCCTGGACTCATTGCAGGTTCGCAGCTTGAGAGTGATCCTGGACTCATTGCTGAGCCTGGAACCCCAGGTTTCAGCGGTGGCCGGGAGAGGTTTTGCACAATTAAAACTCATGCGCCAGCTGCGCCCGTTCCTTGGGAAGTCTGATCTGGCCACAGTGGTCCACGCCCTTGTTACATCCCGAATAGATTACTGCAACGCACTCTAGGTGGGGTTGCCTTTGAAGACTGTTCGGAAACTTCAACTAGTCCAACGGGCGGCAGCCAGATTAATCACCGGAGCGTCATACAGGGAGCACACCACTCCTCTGCTACGTCAGCTCCACTGGCTGCTGATCCAGTTCCGAGCACAATTCAAAGTGCTGGTTTTGACCTTTAAAACCCTCTACGGCACCGGCCCAGTGTACTTGTCCGAACGTATCTCCCTCTATGTACCACCACAGAGTTTAAGATCTTCTGGGAGGCCCTGCTCTCGGCCCCACCTTTATCACAAGTGAGGCTGGTGGGGACGAGAGACAGGGTCTTCTCAGTGGTGGCCCCTCGCCTGTGGAATTCACTCCCCGGGGAAATTAGGTTGTCAACATCTCTCCTCTCCTTCAGGAGAAAGCTGAAGACATGGATATGGGACCAGGCATTTGGATAGTCTGGCAGGGGTAACAAGGTAATGATGACTAGAGTTGGAAAGGTCTATGGCAATGCTAAACGGATTGACGGATTTTAGAACACGATGAACGCTGGCTACAGAGCGGTTTTAGTTGATATTGTATTGTTTTATATTGTACTGTATTGTCTGTTTTTAATCTATTGTGTGATTGCTATTGCATTTTATTGTAATTGTGGACATCGAATTGTGCCGGATGTAAGCCACCTTGAGTCCCCCCTAGGGCGTGAGAAAGGCGGGGTAGAAATGACCGAAATAAATAATAAATAAATAATTGTGTCTTGGTGTCATACAAATTTATTTAAGTAACAAGCATATAAGTATGAACACATATACACTCTCTGCCTAGAAAACTTACACAAGTTGTAATATCAGGAATATTAGGCAAAGGCTAAAAGTCATGATGACTATGTATTACTTCTGAAATTTATGATAGCCTATGTTACTCTTAATTGTTATTTGCTGGAAAATAGCAGAAAGAAAGGTAAAGTGATTGGTCATTTGTGAATTTAAAAGTTACAGGAGTTACAGAGACATTTTGAAAGGAGTAGAATTGTCTTCTTTGTGGAATAAATGAGTAGAAAAACAAACACTGCCTTTGAGATTTCACACCCATAAAGACAATAGTTCATCATATTACCATTTTCATAAATGATTAAAATAACTACAGCTCATATGTACATCTAGAAAGTTTTAAAAAAAAGAAAATAATCAAATATGAGATTTCAAAATAGACTTACTTTTCTGTCTGTTTATATTGCTGTTCTTGTATGGATGCTAGAGTCCTCACGTAGTCAATCTGAGTTTTCAGGTCTTTAACTTCTAACTTCAAATGGTGGCAATGCAGATCTTTCGAAAGCTCCTTCAAGAGAGAGTCAAATTTATATCAGACATATAGAGCCAAACCCACAAATAAGAATCCTATTACTCCAGGAACAAACATACTTGTTTAAAGAAATAACCACAACCCAACCGACTACAAAGGAGTTAACTGCATTTTCAGGGCTAGTCCAAATAGGCCTAAACCTCTCTCTCTATAATGAATGTTAAGCATTTGAAATCTTCCCCACAAACACAGTGAGGAGAAAGACAGCAACTTAAAAAAAAGTATCAGTGTCAGAGCACAATAAAGAACAATGGCTCTTCAGCAACTTTTGCTCTATGTTAACACTGAATGTATTTCTCAGTGACAAAATGAAAAGATGCAGTTTACTTGAGGAATATGGCCATCGTGATCCAAGAGGCGCATTTCATTTTCCACTCTGTGCAACCAACACATGTTGTCCTCGAAGCATTTAATCGCCACCTCTTTTTTCTTCTCCATATGTAAGCGACGGGTTTTGAGCAACGTAATCCTGTGATCATGTTTCCCTGTTGCCTATAAAGACATTTCTTTATTAAAATTTACAGTCAAGTACAGTACTAGCTACTTTGGCAAATGTGTGGCTACTACTTGAACCACATTGTGTGTGGAAAGCTTTGCAATAACAATAACCTGTGTTTAAAACTCAGGAATAAAAATGCTATTAATAAATAGGTTCAAGGTTAGGAAGAGAAAAATGCTTACAAACTTCAACACACACTTATAAGGATAAGAACTGATGATTCATTTCTCATTTTCTGCAGTTATTAGAAAGCTATTATGAAGTCGTGGAATGCTGTACTTTCTGAGTGAACGAATCAGTCATAGAACATTCGACAGTGAAGAGTAGCGAAAGGTCTGTTTGGCTGAGGGACATCTTACACAGGCCTTAAGAGGCAGAAATCGTCATGCTGATACATAACAATAAAGATAGAACCGGACAAAAGAGGCAGCAAGTTCTTGTAGCCAGATGGCTAAAGGGATAAGGAACAAGGCTCACAGAGAGCTGAGAAGCAGGATTTAAAGGAAAGGTGATGAGAGATGACAGGCAGCCTAATTGAGGACTTGGTGACAGGACTGTGAGACTAGAATTCCCTTTGCCAAAGAGATGGATTTTGCTTTGACACAATATAAACTGGATAGAGAAGGGATTCCAGCAAGATGCCTTCACACATCAAAAGCACATATGAAGGTTTCATCAAGGATTTTCATGCCTGCCACTATGTATGCTGATACAGTAGTCTCGCTTATCCAACCTTTAAAACATGATGTTGGGGAAAATGCTGGGGAAAATGGAAGGAAAAAGGAAGAGGGGCAGACCAAGGGCAAGATGGATGGATGGCGTCATTGAAGTGACTGGATTGACCTTGAAGGAGCTGGGGGCGGTGATGGCCGACAGGGAGCTCTGTCGTGGACTGGTCCATGAGGTCACAAAGAGTTGGAAACGACTGAACGAACAAACAACAAATGATGTTTTGGTGATCAATTTGTAAAATCTTAATGCAATTTGACATTTAATAGGCTTTCCCTTAATCCCTCCTTATTATCCAACATTTTCCCTTATCCAACGTTCTGCTGGCCCGTTTATGTTGGATAAGCGAGACTCTACCGTATTGCAATCCTACTTTGTTGAGTTTCCAGGAGCTGTATGAAGCAGCCCAGTATGCATCAGGTTGCTTTATATGGCTGATAGTAAGTGCTGTGTATAGCACATGAGTTGCCAATGTAGTGGTGTATACATATGTGTATAAGTGAGCATGCAAATTCCTGAAATCCTGCTATGTAGTGTTTGCATATATGCATCCTTCAGATTTAAAAGATTTAAAAATGACATTGTTAGCATCACAAATGTGGAACGGAGACACATAACATGTGTCAGATATTAGATTTAATAGAATTAGGAAACATGGCAGAAAAGCCAGAAACACAAACTGCTTACCTTTTCCAATTTCTCTGGAGAGCTTAGAATTTCAATTTGTTTGTAGCAATGTTGTCGATAATTGGTTTTCAGAGCATTTTCTTTAAGTTGCATTTCCAGTTTGAGGAGCTCATCCCTGATTTCCTCTCGATTTGTAAATACACACTTCAAAACTTCTCTATATCTGTCCGTTATGTAGACAAAAAACAGTTGCAGAAATGCGACTCAATGAGGAAGCGGGATATGTTTGAGATTGCAACAGAAAACAATTCTGGTCATCATACGAAAAGTTTATTGTGAAATTTAATTAGTACCTATGAGCATTCTGCCCTTTGGACTTGTCTATATATTGAATTATCAGAGCCTTTATGAAAGTTATGAAATGTGGAGCTTATTTGCAAAAAGTCCTAAATCCATTTGAACAAATTTTACAGAAATAATAATAAAAAATTTCTGAGACTATGCATTATTTTGCAATAAATTGCAATTTTCTAAGCCTTGTACCAAAGTGATTTGATACGTTTTGATAGTTTTGATATGCAAATAATATGCTACTCCTAGCCAATAAGGTGCTGCCACATATAACACATTTCTCTAGACTGGTACCATTTGGAAATAAATTTATGCATTTATTTATTTAGCGTATTTATACCCCACCCTTCTCACCTTTTAGGAGAATCAGGGAGGCTCATATATATAGGCAACAATTCTATGCCATAAAAACTCCACATTTTTTTTTATGAAGCAGAAAAAAATATGTTTCACTTGATAGAATCTTCCAGTGTGGTTTTTATCTTTATTCCTGTAATTGACCCCTCCTCTCCCGGCTTTTAGCTGCGAATGCTTCTGTGTACATCTATGCAAATACTTTATACTATGGCATCATCTTATAATTGCACTGTAGTAACAACACACATCTCTAAGGAAAATTAATAACTGACACAACAATATTAATCCTAAGACATAATCTAGGATCTCATGCTTTGATGGCATTGTATGGGAAAATGATTCAAGCCAACAAACAGCTATATGTTTTTTTTTAATTTACCATTAATCACTTGTTTACTGTTTACATCTAACTGAAACATTTAGTTCTAGGAATATAAACAGCCATTTAGTTACTGGTGTGTCTAAAAGCAATAATAAAAAATCTAGCATAATTTAAATGCATTTAAAGTCCAAAAGTTTTGAAACAGACAAAAAGCCATTACAGTTGTTCCTGTAAGCAATTCACATCTTTCTAGTAATCACTCTATTAACAATATGACCATCATTCTGGACAACTGAAGTACCACTTTTCAAAGGTAGCTCCATGGCAGATACATCACATGATCCAGATGTGACGTAAATAAATTTTGACCAGATCTGGAGCTTTTATGTGCAGGTGCATTAATCTAACTTGAGAAAAGACACATCAGACCACAGCTGACTACCTGTGAAACTCCTATTTGTAGATTAATATGATCAAGAAAAACCCATGGCTATATTGTATGCATTTCCAGGAGAACTGTCAGCCCGACTCTAATTATGGAATACGTCTTAAATTAAAGAGCAAGATCAATTCATTCCTTTGCAGAATTAAACAAAGAATAAATCACCCCCTTATGGAATGCATTCTCAGAATAATGGAGTGATTTATTATTTGCTTAATTCTGCTTCCATTGCGGAACCTCAGGAGTTTGTTACTAAGCTTTTGAAAGCAATAATGCTTTTCCACCATACTACTTGCAAATGGATGGGCATCTGACTGTAAAGATTGGCAAGGCACATCATGACTTATTGGCGAAGAAGAAAAAAACAAAACAAGAGACATTTCAACAACTTCATTATCTACACATTAAGCACTCAGGTAGGAACTGTTTGTGCAGTACATTTTTACAAGAGACCATAATAAGTATGTTTTTACCTTGATATCTCTGCCTGTTGTTGCTTTGTAAAACTATCTGTTTCATGGTGATTGGAAGCAAACGCTTTATTCAGCTCATATTCTCTCAGCTTTTCTTTCAGCATTTCATTCTGAAATAATGTGACAGTGTATTTCTTATAAGAGTGGAAGAACATGGCTTGTATTCTATTTTTAGTTGCTCATATATATTTTTAAACAGCTATTATAATAGCCCAGTCAAAAATACCTCAGTGAACTTAATAAGATGTGGAATCCTTGGGTTCTCTGGGAAATTGTTATATCATTTTGATGCACCACAATTAAGACTTTTGATAATATGCACTCTTGGCAAAATTAACAAGGGTACTAACTAGCATACCTCCTTCTTTAGTTCCCCACAGATCTTCACATATTGACTTATATGGCTGTCCAAACTGACAACATTGCTCTTCAGCTGTGGAGGAATGAAAAGTTGAGTTTCAGCATAAAGTCTTTAACATAATTTGTCTTTCATTTCCTACCAGAAACATTTCTTACATACAAATATAATCTTATCAAGGACATCTGACACTAGTAACTGCTTGAGTTTTGAAACTCAACAGCTGGCATCACTTTCTGAGCTCATGTCATGGGCGATTCCTCACTCCTTCTTGACTGCAACTTTATGTGTCTCCCATAAAGCCTTTCTGTATTTGTCTTTAGGAAAGAGCTTGGGAAGTTATTTTTAGAAAGGATGAATGCAATTATATCTGAAGCAATCCATAACTGCAAAGTTGAGGATGCATTCATACGCACTGTTGTTCAACATGACTTTACAAATGTTGGACAGTAGCTCAGGTGGAGATCTGATGGCTATCAAAACAAACGAGTATTTTTTTCCACTTTTCAAACAACGAAAAGAAAAGGAGGATGGAAATAAGTGAATTCACCCACTTGGAAAATTATGATATTGTTGTCTTAAAAGTCCACTATAAAATTACTACAGAACTATTTCAAAATATAAGCCAGAGAGAGTATAGTATGAGGGATAGATGGAGGTATTATAACATGCTTATTTCAAATACCAGTTCAGCTTTAACTAAAAACAACCATTGTAGCTCAGTTATATGATTTGTGACTATCACAGTGCAGATTTTTTTAAAACCTCATGCTTACTTACAGAGGATTTGATTTCCTTGGCTCGGCTGGCATACTTAAGAGTGTTATATGTGTCATCATAGAAGAGAGAAGAAGGACTAACGGCAGCTATAATTATAGTACGACAGTTTCCACCAAGAGAATCCTTCAATAGACGAGTAAGCTTGCTGTTCCGATAAGGAATATGTTGTCTCTTACTCTGGAAGAATGAAAACAATTCAAATTGGAAAATGGTGAGTGTTTAATGGATTGCCAAGATTACTGTAACTTCAGGTCATACTTTATACAAACAACTGTTTTACACTAAACATCAGTGACAGGTAACAAAACCTTGAGATCTTTTGTTTCCTTTAGGAAGCCTCTTAACCTTCTACAAACTCCTGTTCCATTCTTCTCTTCCAATCAGAAGTTAACAATACAGGCAGTCCCCAAGTTACAAACAAGATAAGTTCTGTAGGTTTGTTCTTGTTGAATTTGTTTGTAAGTCAGAGTACATACAATTTTTTAGGTGTAACTCCAGCCAAATATACAGAGAATGCTTTGGATTACATAGCAATGAGTTTAAACCCATGGTGTTTCCTTTGCTGTCCCCTGCTCAGAAGATTTTACTGCACTTTTTGTCCCTGTGATAATTGGATTTTGAAAAATGTGGCTTGTTGTGGAAACAAGGATTGGTAAAAAAGCTTCAGTGGATACACATTTTCCCCATGATAACTCAGCAGTGAATTTCCCTTCTGAGGGGTAGATTTCCTCTCACTTCCTGTTGTCTCACCCCATTCTTAATGATGAGTTGTTTGTAAATTGGATGTATGTAACTCGGGGACTGCCTGTATTGATCATAATTCCCAAATGAAGCCAATGCAAACTTAGACAGGAATGTGGTGATCTGCAAAATACTACTGGACTACAACACAGACCATTCCTAATTGATGGTTATGTGGGCTACAACTAGAAGCTGCTCTCCATTAACATCTAGGGCAGTGGTTCTCAACCTGTGGGTCCCCAGGTGTTTTGGCCTACAACTCCCAGAAATCCCAGCAAATTTACTAGCTGTTAGGATTTCTGGGAGTTGAAGGCCTAAACATCTGGGGACCCACAGGTTGAGAACCACTGATCTAGGGGAACACACATTCCCCACACCTTTCCTAGGGAATAAGTCTTCTGGAAGATAGTGGACCTACACTTCCAGTAAACATATGGACCATTAGTATATTGTACTGCTATTAGACCGGAAGGAAACAGGACCTACCTTTGGATCTGCCAGTGCATTAATGACATTGCCAAGAGCAAGCAGTGAGCGATTAATATTTGCCCCTTCTCTGAAGCGAGCTCCTTTGGCCTTTGAGGCACTGGCACGTTCAGACCCCGCCAGGTCAATGAGGCACATTTTGGCAATACGGACATTTTGATTAATACTTGCGGCCTTATCCTGCTGCCTCAGATAAATCTATAAACAGAAAAAATAAGAGCAGAGAACAAGTAAAAGATGTGAAAATCACACAGACTAGAAAATTTAAAACTAAAAAAAGTTTAGAAAGTCATAAATGCATTATACACAGACACACAGTATAGCTCTTTGTGTAAAATATTAAGAGTTAAGCTGTGTGTGTGTGTGTGTGTGTGGGGGGGGGGGGGGAGTTAGAGATATTTGTGGTTTTTTCACTATCTTGGAGATCCTTTACCTTTAACTCCCACAAATGTGGAGAGATGGTTGTACTAGGTAATGTATAAAGGACAAGTACAAGCTTTTCATAGCTTAACTTTCTTGTTCAACATGCACAAAGTTAAAGATTTTAGTGAGAAGAGTGAAATGAAATGCACATTTTTATACTGCTGATAAGCCAAATAGAATTTCTGAATAGAATTTTTGAACAAAAGGTTGTCCCCATCCATGATTCCTAAAATAGCAAATAAGCTATGTAACTTGATAGACAGTAAAATCCATCAATTGGCCAGGATGTAGTTTGGAAATTTGGAATAATAATAATAATAATAATAATAATAATAATAATAATAATAATGTATTACCCGCCCCACCTCTCCTTGTGGTTTGAGGTGGGGCACGGCAGGGTTAAAGCAGAGAGAGAGAGAGAGAAATAACACGATTAAAATACATATAGCCACATACACACAAGGCCACATTAATAACATGCAGGTTAAAATTCACAAGTTAAAACTGATTGGATAACATTTTAATACAATTTCCTTAAAGTCTTATGCATATTTACCTTGAAGCAAGCCCCACTGAGTTCACTGGGATTTGTGTGCTCATAAGGGATGGAAAATTATACTTTCTGGCTACAATCCTAAACACACTTAGGTGCCAATAAACTTCACTGAATGCAGTATTAGGTCCCCCATACAGAAAGGCAACTACTTTAATGGAGACAATTCTGGATTTTATTTTTAAATGTAAGCTGGAGAAAAAGTGCTTGAAGTATATATGGATACAAAGAGAATTTATTTCTCACAAGCATCTTAGACACCTCAACTTAAAAACAGCATAGGCCAAAAGTGTGTCACCCTTTAATGCTATTTAGTATAAAAGGATTTAATGCAGACAAGACTGTGAGAGCTGAATCTCTCTTTTCCAAGACAAAAGCTATTATGGCATGGCGGGCCATAATCTGAGGGTGTGCTCTCTGGCTCTCTCTTAAACAAAGCTTCAAAGGTTATCTAAGATCCTCAGATACTTTATCTGCCTTATCATCTTACCTGAAAGACAGCATGGGACCGAGATGAGGAGGCATTCACATCAGTGGGATGCTGTGTTCTGTTTTTGTTTCCATAATCCAACATTTGCAAGATCTCCTCTGCAGATTTGGGCTACAAAAGTTTGAGAAAAGAGCCAGATGAAATTAGTAAATCTTTCCTAGATTTTAATCAGGGAACTTTGTCATTCAAAAATCCAGCAATAAAGTGAACATCGCCAGTTAGGCTTTTGTTGCCACCTTGATCACAGAGAACGAGAGACACAGAACAAGTAATACGATACTTTTTGTCAAACTGGCTTCTGTTGGTGCATACAAATTTCAGCACCTGCCCAAAGATTATGTTCAAGATGAACTTGCACAATGTAGTCAAAAGAAGCTGGGGCAGGAAAAAGGCATTGTTTTACCTATTGCAAAATGATCGGTTCATTCAAATAATGCTATCTAGGTTTTTGAGTAGGTGATAACATCAGTGGAAATACAACTAAAAGCTAATGGTAAAAGAACTAGAAAAAAGAGGAGAGCAGTAATGAACACTCAGTATTTACAGGTATAGTAGAGTTTTCCTTAACCATCATAAATGGGCCAGCAGAACACTGGATAAGTGAAAATGTTGGATAATAAGGAGGGATTAGGAAAAGCCTATTAAACATCAAATTACGTTATGATTTTAAAAATTAAGCACCAAAACACCATGTTTTACAACAACTTAACAGAAAAAGCAGTTCAATACATGGTAACATTATGTAGTAATTACTGTATTTACAAATTTAGCACCAAAACATTATATTGAAACAGCTGTATATTTAGGCAGGAGGCAGATCCATAGATCCTTGGATGAGCAAAGATTGGGTAAGCGAGACTCTACTGTAAATAAATATAACTATATGAATAGATTTTGAAGAAAAAATGATTATATTCAGTCATGGTAAGATTTCAGCATGGAAAAAATTATATACAGCATTTCTAATGATTGAAGGCCACATACAAAAGCAACTACCATGTGCAACCTCCTCAAAAGCTTTTGTTGTTTCACAGAGTTGAAGCAAAAGTCATCGAGTAGCAGAAATACCAGCTAAAAATATGGATGCAAACCACAAGCATCTTGAACAGACTGAGAACCTCAAATTATACATATCAATGGCCTGCAATCACCCCCAATTCTCCATATTTCATAGGTGTAGTTATGGCAGGCTCCAAGAATGGGTTCCTCCAAGAATCGTCAAAGCATCAACTTTGTAGAACAGCAGGACTCAGTGAAAAGTTAAAATTCATGTTAAAAAGCAAAACAAAAACTCTTCCACTACACCCAGACTTTTCACCCCTGTTGTGATCATACTTTTGAGATCAGAAGAAAACTTTGGAATAAGCAACTCTCTTGAAGTTTCCCCATGCCTTCTCTTGACACATGGAAATGCAATGAGACAATGAGGTAACTGAACCAATTTACAATGCCCCTTTCCTTCCCATGGCAAGGACATTAAGTAACTTTTTTATCCTACCTTTTCTTTCATGCCATTTAATTACTGTTCAAAAATTTGGGGGGAACTGATTCCCTTTCTGCAATCATATACATCAGGGGTGGGCTGAAAATACATCAGAATATGCCATAAGATGGTTTATAGTAAAAATTTCATTTTCCTACATGAACCAGTCTGTTAAATGGAGAAATCTTAAGGAAGATGTTGCATCCAATGCGGATTCACCCCACCAAACTTAGGCTGAAGGCTAGAATTGTTTTGTTGATTCTTGTCTGCTGCCTTATATTTGTTATAGGTAATTATAAAAAAGTAAAGGCAATTTAATATATCCAGATTGTAAATAACATTGAAGATAGAGCTTTGTATATACCTGATGCAAAGTTAGTCCATGAACCTGTACACCTTTCTGAGGATCTTCCCGAACGGCCAGTGCTCCTGAATTTACTAGTAGGTCATGTATCTGCTCATTGTAGACCTTAAAAACAATGGGGATGGGCAAGAGTTATAGAAAGCATATTTCTAGATATGCCCAATTATCCAAAAAGTAGTTTTAATAACCCAGTCTCAATTTAGATAGATAATACATCTCACCTATTGCCACACCACTAACCCTTCAATTCAGTATCTTACTTTCCAAATAACTTTTTCAACATAACCGTTAAGGAAGAGATTTAACAATTTGGCATGAAGCAGGAAAAAAACATATGAAGAAAATCCCAAAAATTGTATTTGAGAAGATACAATACATTCAAGTTATAGTTCATAAAATTACTTATCACTGCATACAATTAGGATATCTCAAGCAAAGCTACGGACAGCTAATTAACACTACATCCTAATGAAGTCAAAGGAACCTTTTCCTCACTATTTGTTGGATTGATATACCATAAACATACCTAATCCTAATTTATTTATTGGCTCTACAGCCTATCCTGCCCTTTCCCACAATATGGAACATGCATGCATGAAACAATACCTTATGTATTATAGTTTTAGTTTGCTGCTGCACATGCACAGCAAATACGTATGGCATTTGGGGTGAGCACGTATTAAAAATAATGTGTATCTAAGAAGATGGTAATTCAATTTCACACTTTTCTGTTGGGTTTTTTTTATTCTTGCCTGCAGTAACATCAGAAATAGTAAACACATTTTAACTGTATGTTCAAATGCTACAGTAGCACTAAGCAACTGCCTTACTTAAAGATCAATTTGTTTAAAAATCAGAAGTTTTATAAAATACTAGCTGTACCCTGCCACGCGTTGCTGTGGCCTATAGTAAGAGTTTTGAAGTCTCTGCCTGGCCTCACTTCCTCCTTTCTTCTCTCTTCCTTCCTTCTCTCGCTCTCTTTCCCTCTTTCTCTCACACACACTCCTTCCTTTCCCCTCTTTCTCTCTCTCTCTCTCTCGCGTCCCTCCTTCCTCTCCCTTCTCTTTTTCACTCCATCCTTCTCTTTCTCACTCTCTCACACACTCCCTCCTTTCCCCTCTTGGAGGCGGCGTGAGCAGGGTAAGACGAAGGAGGAGATGGTTTTGACAGGGCGGGAAGTGGCGCGGCGGGAGGATGGGGGCGTGGCTTGCGTGGAGAAAGCATTGGCCGGCAGGCCATGTGCGCGCGCCAGGGAAGTTGTGGCTGGGTGTCATTGCACATGTTCAGCTGTTTTGTCGTTTTGTGAGTGTGTTGTAGTGTTGTTTTTCATTTTGATTCTGTTTGTTTGTACCTTGTGGGTTGAGGTATGTGCATGGGAATTTTGGTTAATTTCCGCTGGGGTTTTTTTTGAGTTTTGCTGTTCCGTTTAACGCCCCTTACAAATTTATATATATAGATAGGATATTATGATTATTGTTCTTTTTAAATATTGTTGGCGAATTTGGTCAGGTTTAGTGGAACTGTATCTCAGACCACAGAAAATTATTTTTTGGGGTGAGAACCACAAGAATCCCTAATCAGAAGACTTTTCTGGGATATCTTCTCATCTTAAGTATTTTCCCAGACCTTCTGGACAAAAGGAAAGTTGTCAATTGTATGAAAAAGACCCATATGACCAGCCCAATTACGTGACTTACTGACCTTTACTGCTACTCGGTACTGCATTTTAGGAAAGGTTTTCTTTTGCGGTTGGATGGGAGTGAGGGCTCATTCTTGAAAGGTACTTAATGTTTAGTTAGGTTCTGACAAAGTTGGTATGGTCCTATTTCACCATAATATGTAACATTCTTCTAATATTTTTGACTAACGTACCTCAAGGTATGAAACTGCAATGGCACAATGCTTTTCCTCTTTCATTCGTTCAATTGAAGCATAAAGTTCCACCATGGTCTGGTACATTACCCCAGGATCCTTAGGAGAGCCCAGCATGGTGTGAGTTTTTCCAGCCCCTGTTGCACCATATGCAAGAACTACATAGCAATAGGGTAGGAAAGGGGTGAAAAGAGGTGATATCAGAGAATGCATACACTTTAAAAATCCAGCATTTGAAAAAAGAGGGAAGTCTGACTACTTGTGAATACTGAACTAATTTAAAGGAGCAAAAGAGCTCCGTTTGAATGATGTGGGCTATTAATTCAATTTGTATCCCATCTTTCTGTCCAAATTTGTAACCAGATTGACCCTAGTGCTCAAGGAGGCTACTCAGAAGTAGGGTTGCCAGAATTGAAACTGAAGGTATCCCCTATATCTTCAATGGTTATGGAAAGGAAGTCATTTTAGCAGGTTGCTCATTAAAGATACAGGAACCACCTCTAATTTTCAACTTAGCAACCATATCTGGAGTGGAAGAGGGAAAAAATACCTAAAGTCAGAATTGGTAAGAAGAATTGTGAGAAAAATAGACTGGTCTTAATGCTTTTCACTAATTTCTGGATTTTTGCAAATGAGATACAGAAAGTCTCAGTTTTCATTTGCAAGATGAGGAAGCTACTATATGTGAAGCAAGAGATACCAAAACAAAATCCTCAAAGACTAGCATACCCTCAAACATGAAGCAGAGCAACACCATAAAAGTTTTAGGATTTATAAATACTTTACTGTAGTCTTCTATACAAGTTAGTAATACAGTTTATTTTTCATAAGCAATGAAGAGTCAAACACAGAGGTTGGTTACCTGTGCAATTATAGCCATTTAAAAAGCCATCCAGTACTGTTTTGGTTGTTTCTTCAAAGACCTCTAGCTGTGATGCATCTTCACCAAAGACAGCATCAAACATAAATTTCATATCCTTATTTTGCTTTTTGTTCAAATCGCGGTATAGACGTTTCTTTCCATGAAAAAAACTGACTTCCTCCACTTTTGGATCAAAGACCAACATATGCTTATCAACAACCTGGATCACTTTTGTGAAGTTGCCATCTCTCTCTTTTTGACTCTCTGGTCGAACACGGACCACTACCTTCACATGACTGCAGACGTCTTCTTGAACAGTAGTGGTCATTATGAAAAAAGTGTTGCCAGGAATACTTCCTGTGTGAGATAAATTCAGCTTCTTCTGTTGATATGAGAAAAAGTAGAATAGCTTAATCATCAATAACAAAGACAATACCAGGGTCACACTGCTTATACCATTTTTAGTAGAACACTATTGGATTTCTATTTTGACAATTACCTTTGGCAACTGTGCCAACTGCTGATTTCAAGGACCAAACTGCAATTTGACAAATGAAATTGTTGCCTAATGAAATTAAAAAGGCCACAGCAATGTCTGTTTTACTCATTTAGTTCTCCACACAACAGAGAGAATAAACATGTATGGGCTGATGCTGTTAAAACAAGCAAACACGTTTGTGGGAAGAGTTGACCATTTGACCAGCACAAGATGTGAAATGATTGACTAAATTTTAAGCAACAGTTTAAGACAGGAGTCCTCAAACTAAGGCCCGAGGGCCGGATGTGGCCCTCCAAGGTCATTTACCCGGCCCTTGCTCAGGGTCAACCTAAGTCTGAAATGACTTGAAAGCACACGACAACAACATCTCATCATCCCAAAGTAGGCCCACACTTCCCATTGAAATACTAATAAGTTTATATTGGTTAAAATTGTTCTTCATTTTAATTATTGTTTTGTTTTTAAGTGCTACAAATAAGATACGTATGTGCATAGGAATTCATTCATGTTTTCTTTTCAAATTATAATCCGGCCCTCCAAAGGTTTGAGGGACTTTGACCTGGCCCTCTGTTTAAAAAGTTTGAGGACCCCTGGTTTAAGAGATTGCAATGAAGAGAGATTAATGCCAAATACAGTCCATTACTTACATCCTGTAAAACTATTAATGTCTATGCCATTTCCATATAAATATTTTTGAAGCTACAAATTTTACATACATTTCAATTCCTGTAGCATATTCAGTGAATCATTCTTAGCTTTTATTTTGGAATCCCAGAATGGCACAAACAGTTGTGCATCTTATTTTGAATTAATTAAACTACTGGGGAACAAATGTTATTTGCTAAATTATAATTACAGTATTGTAATGCAAGACATAACAAAAGTGCCTCAAAATGTAGTTAGCTATTCCTATGTGTGCTTCCACTACAATGCTATACATGTCTACTTAACAGTCACTACCACAGAATTCATTAAGGTTTCTTTGCAGGGTAACTGGGTAGCAGATTCCAACCTTACATGTGAAGAAATCTCATTGAATACAGTGAGACTAACATTTAAGCAAATATGGACTTTAGGGATTTTCTGTACGGGAGGGGAAGCTCTTCATTTCTAATTTGTCTATTAACATACAGGAATAGGAATGCAGTTTATAAAAGACAAGCAGCTACTGTACGTACCTATACTTGGCACCATTCTTGACCATGGTAAAATTATATTTTACTGGTATACACACTTTAGAGTTTGGAACATAGACGTCACTTTAGACCAGTGGTTCCCAACCTTCTGAATGCCGTGACACCTTAACGTAGTTCCTCATGTTGTGGTGACCCCAAACCATAAAATTACTTTTATTGCATAACTGTAATTTTGCTATTGTTATGAATCGTAATGGAAATATCTGATATGCAAGATGTATTTTCATTCACTGGACCAAATTGGGCACAAATACCTGATACGCCCAAATTTGAATACTGGTGAGATTTTTTTTGGGGGGGGGGGTTGATTTTGTCATTTGGGAGTTGTAGTTGCTGGGATTTATAGTTCAACTACAATCAAAGAGCATCCTGAACTCCACCAATGATAGAATTGAACCAAACTTGGCACACAGAACTCCCATGACCAACTGAAAATGCTGGAAGGGTTTGTTGGGCATTGACCTTGAGTTTTGGAGTTGTAGTTCACCTACATTCAGAAATCACTGTGGACTCAAACAATGGTGGATTTGGACCAAACTTGGCACGAGTACTCAATATGCCCAAATATGAACACTAGTGGAGTTTGGGGAAAATAGACCTTGACCTTCGAGAGATGTAGTTACTGTGATTTATAGTTCACCTACAATCAAAGAGTATTCTGAACTCCACCAACAATAGAATAGGGCCAAACTTGGCACACAGAACCCCCATACTAACAGAAAATACTGTGTTTTCTGATGGTCTTTGGCAACCCCTCTGACGCCCCCTTGCAACCCCCCCAGGGGTCCCGACCCCCAGGTTAAGAAACGTTGCTTTAGACTAAAAATACACTACGCAATATAAACTTGTTTTGGCTGTTAGATGCCATATAATATTCTGAAAGTACTGAATATGTTCTGATCTTAATTGCTAAGCAGTGCCAGTAACAAATACCAACTGTGATAAGACTATATTTCAGAAGGAGGAACTTCCAGAATTGATGTGGTCACCACAAATCAACAGGTGACTAGCATGTATGAGCACAAAAACATCGAATGAAATTATCTAAAGTAATTCTTAATGCATCCAACATATTCTTAATATCTGTGGCATTCTACAAATACCGGCACACTTACATCACGCTGCATTTGCGCTGGCACATGAGTTCTCAAAAATAACATATTTACAGGTGGACATAACTGATTCACCATTAAGTACCTGTAGTTTTGCTCATTAATAATGTAGGTAATTTTTGAAAAAAGATCCTGTTAATGTCACATTATATAAAAATGGGAAGAGGGGGAGGCATCTTGAGACACCTTTAAGTTGAACCAATTTATTTCAGCATAAGATTTTGTGGACTATCACTCAGTGCTGTGAAATCCTAATCATATCTATTTAAAGTCTCATTCAATTCACTGAAAACTACTTCCAGGAAAGAGGGTACATAAGCCATTACGTAGGACTTTAGTGACACAATACACTTGAGACAGTGCTCCTGCCTGTATCAGAAGGTGACCAGAGTTTCACTCATCCTGCACTATAACAGTTCAGTCAGTGACAGCATGGCAAGGCAGTTATGAGGAAGAATACGCCTGACTTTTGTCCTATCTTTCAAATCCCACTTTGGTACAGTTAGTTACCCTGGTAGAAGGAAGTGACAATTCTTATCTTTATAAATACAGACAACTGGGAGTTAACTTGTAGAGAGATAGCTTCTTCATTCAATTACAGTAAACACTCGTTATATAGCATCTTAAAAAAAATGTAGTGCAATGTATTTTGCAGAATAAACATATACCATAATATATGTTGGGTTTTAAGATGTCACTAGAATCTGTTTCAGCTGGGTCAAGTTCGCACTACCATACATACTTTAGTTTCAGTATGCTTACTCAGACTGAAGCCCCTGTTCAATAGAGTGTTTCAGAGTAGTGGTTTATATTCCATCTTTCCCAATGGGACTAAAGCAGTGGTTCCCAACTTGTGCTCCATAAGAACTAAAATATGGGCCGCGGCCTCACAGTTAATACCTCGTTGAAACAAGAGCAACTGGTATTGCTAAATCCTCTTATAGTGCCGAGGGTTATTAAATATGGTTTTCTGTGGGCAAACAGATGGCGACTACTGGATGACATATGTTCTGTATCATAAACTAGAGCTGATGTGGTCTATCCAATGTAATTTTCTGAATCAGCACCTCAAACAACCAAACCAAATCTAAAGTTGACCAAAAACTAATTTGGAGAGTGGTCCATGGTTAAAAAAAAAGTTTGGGAACTACTGGACTAAAGGATGCATACAGTGTAAGATTAAAGCACATCAGCTAAAACAATATGAAGTACAAAGGTTAACAAAACACTAACAGACGTCGATCTATCTTCGCTGAATGCAGTAGGATCAACTCCCACATAAACATTGTTGGGATTTCATTTTATTGCCTGGTAAGTAAGACAGCTTGATCCAAAGAACAATGCTTTTCTGAGCTCAGTTGGAATTATTCCCACGTGTTCATACAACTGCAACCTTAAAGGTGATTTGAAATGAAGAAAGAGAGCCTTGTGATACTTTCAGAACTAACCTGGTTATTTCAGTATAAATCTCCACTGGCTATAGCCCACTTCACCATATACCCCAAAGGTGCCACATCCTGCCTGATCTTGGAAACTAAGCATGGTCAACTCTGGTTAGTAACTGAATGGGAGACTTTCAACAAATAGCAAGTGCTGTAGGCTTCCTATTTCAGAGGAAGGAACTATCAAATTATTTCTGAATATTCCTTGCCCAAGGAAATCACATAAAATTAATAGGATCATCATAGATAACTTGAAAGCATATCAATGTATACACACATACATATATGTATGTGTTGATTATAATTGACCACGCTAAGATTACAGTAAAGTATGTGGCCCTTTCCCTCACTTTTTATCCCTTCGACAAACTTGCAAATTGGTGTGATAGTGGCTGCTAGCCCATAGTTACCTAGAAAGTTGGATATGAACCTGAGTCTCCAAACAGGTTCATAAAGGTGACTTTACCTTCTCTTTTTATACATTACATCATTCATATGAAAGACAGTGTTTTTAATCTAACTGTTCATAATTTTGTTATTTGATTGTGCTGTACTTTGTGTGTTATATTTTTATGTGTTATTAATTGTTTATTCCACTTTATTCCACCCATATTGAGACCTAAATTATGCTGTTGTTGGTTCTGATGATTGTTTTATATTTTGTTATAATTGCTGCTTTGTGTTATTTTAAATTGATTTTATGCATTCTAATGTGCTATATTTTAACTCTGTTGATAGGGCTTGGCGCCATGTAAGTCGACCCGAGTCCCTTCGGGGAGATGGAGGCGGGGTATAAAAAATAAAATTATTATTATTATTATTATTAGAAACACAACAAGATGAGTCCACAGCAGACACTCCGCTGGCTGTTGAATTGGATCACACGTCGAACACTTCCCAAGTGTCTAGGACTGTGTGATGTATTGGCGAAAAATGTGTGCAGATCCAGGTAAGGTGGCCTTCTGCAGCTGGTAATTTTGTCAGCGCCGATTGTGTTTAAGTGCAGGCCAAGGTCTTTAGGAATTATTATTATTATTATTATGTATTTTCTTATATTGCACTTATTGTGTTATTTATGTTGTAAGCTGCCCCAAGTCCCTTTTATTATTATTATATCATTATATTATTATTATTATTAATGATCTTTAGTCTAGAGGTCTTTCCAAAGAAAATTAAGGCATTTTAACCTCCAGAAAACTGGCAATGTAGATGATAGATAAAAAGTTCAAATTACAGCTCCTGCAACATATCTATGTATAGAGAAAGTGCTCAAAATACAGCCTCTGAAATGTTATAGACATGTACACACGGAGATACAAAGTCATGAAGGGATCCTATATATTCTGTACACAATGTAGTATTTATTTATTTATTTACTTTGCTTGTATACCGCAGTTTCTCAACCTGCAGGCGACTCAACGCAGTCAATGAAACAACATACAATATTTAAAACCATTAACAGCACAATATACAAAATAATGACACATCAATACAACACATTAGCATCTCATAACTAAAATCGTGATCCAATTCGTCATCCATAAATTCCGTTTCCTATATTCATCGTTCATTGCACTATTTATCTGAACGCCTGTTCAAACAGCCAGGTTTTTAGTTTTCTTCGAAACACCATTAACGAAGGGGCTGATCTAATGTCCCTGGGAAGGGCATTCCACAGCCGAGGGGCCACCACAGAGAAGGCCCTGTCCCTCGTCCCCGCCAGCGTGCTTGTGATGCAGGCGGGATCGAGAGCAGGGCCTCCCCAGAAGATCTTAGAGTCCTGGTGGGTTCATAGGCAGAGATACGTTCGGATAGGTAGCTTGGGCCAGAACCGTTTAGGGCTTTATAGGCCAACGCCAGCACTTTGAATTGAGCCCGGTAGCAAATCGGCAGCCAGTGGAGCTGGTGCAGCAAGGGAGTTGTATGCTCCCTGTGCTCCGCTCCTGTTAGTATCATGGCTGCCGAGCGTTGGACTAGTTGAAGCTTCCGAGCCGTCTTCAAAGGCAACCCCACGTAGAGAGCGTTGCAGTAGTCTAAACGGGATGTAACCAGAGCGTGGACTACCGTGGCCAAGTCAGACTTCCCAAGGTACGGGCGAAGCTGGTGCACAAGCTTTAACTGTGCAAATGCTCCCCTGGTCACCGCCGAAACCTGGGGTTCCAGGCTCAGCGATGAGTCCAGGGTCACACCCAAGCTGCGAACCTGCATCTTCAGGGGGAGTGCGGCTGTAACACTATGCCCTGTTCGGCCTTGTGACTGATCAGGAGTACCTCTGTCTTGTCTGGATTCAGTTTCAATTTGTTCACCCTCATCCAGACCGTCACAGCGGCCAAGCACCGGTTCAGGACCTGGACAGCCTCCTTAGTAGCAGGTGGAAAGGAGTGACAGAGTTGGACATCATCTGCGTACAGATGACACCGTACCCCGAAACTCCAGATGATCTCCTGCAGCGGCTTCATGTATTGGATTTATAAGATTTGATTTTCCGCAAGTAATGGAAATTTATTTCCTATATATATATATATATATATATATATACTGTATATGATGTGATTGTATTGTAAATTAAAAACAAAATAAATAAATAAATGAGTTGTTAATTACTGAAATGCCAGAATACATATGTGTGTGTGTGTGAGAGAGAGAGATAGGTAGAGCATAGGCATGGGCAAACTTGGGGCTTCCCTCCAGGTGTTTTGGACTTCGACTCCCACAATTCCTAACAGCCTCAAGCTTAAGCGGCCCAGGGGAAAAAGAAAGGTGCCTGAGGCTGTTAGGAATTGTGGGAGTTGAAGTCCAAAACACCTGGAGGGAAGCCCCAAGTTTGCCCATGCCTATGCTCTACCTATCTCCTCTCTCTCCCTCCTGGCCTAGTTCAATGGCTTCAAAAGTTCATTGCACCCGAGCTCCTCCTCACCCGTCCTAATTGGTACATCTTTAACCTCTTTAACTCACCGGGACCCCGAAGAGAGCCTTTGTTTACTCCCAACCCGCGCCGCGTCTTTAAGGCGTCGGCACCACTGGAGTTCTCTGGCCTTCCGGCAGCCACCAAATTTAAACCCAAGCGGTTTGGAGCTCTCTGCCTCCTGGTTGGCTCCCGACCGCGTGACGTCACCTGCGTTACTGCGGGGCGGGCGAGGAGGAGCTCGCCTCTTTTGTCCCAAACGGGGACCCGTCCCTCCTTAGCCCAAGCAGAGGGAAAGGTGGGCGGCTCCTCTTTCTCTCTCTCTCTTTATGATGGTAATAGGAAGTTGGGTAGTATTGGCAAGGAATGAATGAATGAAGGAAGGAAGAGGTTTCTTTGCTACGTAGATGAGAGAGGGAGGAGGAGGAGGAGGTGTGTGGGGGAGCTTCTGCTCATGGCGGAGAGAAAAAGGGAGGCTGGATTTCATAAGCGCATTCTAGAGCTGGGCCGGGACAGGAGTGCAGCCTGGTTTGTCTCCCATTCAATTACTAAACATTACAGCCGGCCATCCCCTATCCACGGATTCTGTATCCACGGCTTGGAAACATTACAAACAATTGAATGGGGACACAACACATACACACACCTTCACTTTGCCATTATTGTGCCATATTTTAACGAATAGCACTTTCAAGAGGGTGCTGATTTGTGTTGATGTATTTACTAATTCATCACACTAGGGAATGAATCCACTTTAAATCCGGTTTCTGCCTCCTGCAGAAATCTAGAGTTTGTAGTTTAGTGAGGAGGCTGTTAAGTCTCCTCCCTAAACTACAAACCCCAGGATTCTGCGGATTCATTCTCTAGATTGAGATCCTTAATAGATTGTTAGTTATTGCAATTGTCTTTATACCCTAATATTTAATTCTATTCTAATGTTTATACATTTTCGGGTTTAGTTTTTAAAAAAGGATTGTTAGTCTGTGGCCCCATCTACCCTGTCACAGAATGCAGTTTGGATCTGCATATGAGATTTGCCCATGCCTGCTCCAGTCTTGAAGCCCTGCAGACCCAGCGACTGCTGCCTCTCCTCCGCCTCCTCCAGCCACTGACGTCACGCGTCACGTGGGGTGCCTGCTTCTCTGCGCGGCGTGGGCGGCTGGGGTTTAAACTTCATTTCAACCGCAGATCCCTCCCGGCCTCGCAGCTTCACACCGCAGCTCTTCCCTCCTCCAACAACCCCCCCCCCCCAAAACCAAAACATCAGCTTTAAGTAGAGTGCAGCCAGCAATGCAAGCCATTCTGATTCTGGCCAGGAAGATTCTGTGCTATTATTATAATCCAGAAACTTAATGTTCAATTGGTCCACCTTCCGGAAAGAACTAAAGACGTGGATGTTCTATTGTGCCTTCGACTAGCTAGTCCCCCCAAATAGTTCTGGCTCTCAATTTGATCCTAAATAGATGTCACACATTACCATTGCCCTGGTTAGAGATATAATGCTCCCTTTATACTACCCCTTAGGTCGAAATCCCGTTATGTCCTTTCCTTTAGCACTTTATTCAGCAACCCTTGTTTATTCATTTAGTCGTTTCCGACTCTTCGTGACCTCATGGACCAGCCCACGCCAGAGCTCCCTGTCGGCCGTCACCACCTCCAGCTCCTTCAGAGTCAAGCCAGGCACATTTTCTCCTTCAGCCAGATATCAATCAGTACGGTTGCGATCAACCCTATCTTTTGTCAAATGATCGGCACCAGTTATCCGCCCGAATTCAGTACTGTGCACTATTCAGACCATTGAAGGTTGCCAGATGTTCGCTATATAATGCATTTTGTGGTGGTTTTATATTGTTTGAAATGTTTTTATGACTTGTGTTGTTATTTTAACCATGTTGAATTTTGGGCTTGTCCCCATGTAAACCGCTCTGAGTGCCTTTGGGGAGATGGAGGTGAGGTACAAAAATAAAGTTATTATTGTATTATTGTTGGTTGAGACTAATTGGAAAAACTAGCAAAATGTACTGCAGGAGGTCCCGCAAAAATAAAGGGCACCTGATGAACCAACCTGGACACAGCATATTATTAGAGAACACAGAAATGCTGGACTACTCAAGTACCATGTCAGACTACACAGAGAAGCCACTGAAATCCACAAGCATGTGGACAATTTCAACAGAAAAAAAGAAACCATGAAAATGAACAAAATGTGGCTACCAGTATTTAAAAAACTCTAAAATCAGGACCTAAATAAAGACAGAGGAGCTTCAGACATGATACAATCAGGGACAGCGAATCAGCTCTCAACAAAGGCAGTAACAAGCCACAGCTTGAAAACTGCTAGGCCATTAAATGCTAATCAAGGTGGCCAATTGAAACGTTCACACTTACCTGCAACAACAAAAGGTTTTTTTTTTTTGCAGTTTAACTTTATTCTTGTAGCCTGCCTCCATCATCCCAAAGGGACTCGGGGCAGCTTACATATGGCACAAAGTGCCAAAAACAGAGCATAAAATAAACACACAGTACAATATAATAAAGTAAAACATATAGCATATAAGTCAGTTCAGAACTCAGAACAATGCCCAATAATCTATAGTGACAACTATTGTAATTAACTTTTCCCCATGTTTTTTAAAATGATACATCCAATTAGGAAATGACATTTATAGCTCAGAAACAAAAAATTCTCTCCTGACTTTTTGCCCACATGTATGGCAGGCATCCTGAGGTTGCTGGAAACTAGCCAAGTGAAGTTTATATATCTGTGGGATGTCCAGGATGGGAGAAAGAACTCTTGTCTGCTGGGGGCAAATGTGAATGTTGCAATTGGTCACCTTGATTAGAATTAGTAATCATTAGTAATATGTGTTTATGTTTTAGTAACCCGGCTCGAGTGTAAGAGGCGGGCAAGAAATAAAGCTATTATTATTACTCAAAAGGGGGGAAGGAAACGTGAGAAAAAGAAGGGGTGTCTACTCCAAGGGGGAAGGATGGAAAAAAGGGGGGCACTGGCTTTTAAGAGGAAGGGACAGCATGTAAATCAGGGGTAGGTGTCATAAGTCTTACAATATCATCTATTCTATGACCTGGAACCTGAAGCTATAGCTAATACCAAATAAGAGACTCCCCTGGGCACACAGAAGGCTGGGTGATTTGGAAGGCGGCGAACAGACTGCGCTCTGGCACCACAAGATGCAGAGCCAAAGTGGAGTCCACCACATGCGAGTGTGAAGAGCAAACCACAGACCACCTGGATTATTGTAGGTTTTTTCGGGCTATATGGCCATGTTCTAGAGGCATTATCTCCTGACGTTTCGCCTGCATCTATGGCAAGCATCCTCAGAGGTAGTGATGTCTGTTGAACTAGGAAAAAAGGTTTATATATCAGTGGAATGACCAGGGTTGGGACAAAGAACTCTTGTCTGCTGGAGCTAGGTGTGAATGTTTCAACTGACCACCTTGATTAGCATTTGATGCCTTGGCAGTGCATGGGGCCATCTTTTGTTGAGAGGTCATTAGATGTCCCTGATTGTTTCCACCTATTACAATGCAATCTGAGCCCTGCACAGTGGAGGACCTCCTTATAGGAACACCAGAGGCCAGCTACCGGTCAAAGGACATTTAGTATAATGTCAAGTTTTAAAACTGTCTTTTTAAAAATACAGTACAACTGTACCCCTGGTTTGCTTCTGATATGATAAATAAAATAAATCTATTCTATGCAGTCCAGTGTGGTCCTTGTTTTGATTATTTCAAATGAAACAATGAGCCAAGGATGAGGTTTGCTGAGTCCCACAGAAGCTTGCAAAGCCAACTTTCAGCCTTCTGGAGGAAAAAAAAAAGACGTCGTCCAACTGAAGACGTGTCCCGCCTCGGGATTTTTGGTCGAGTTCTCCCCCCTGGGACCAACCAAACGGCTACCATGGGCCTGACTGGAAAGATGTTAGCGCCGGAGTGAAAAGTCCGCTTCCCTCCTCAGTAGTCTGTGGAAGATGAGGAAGAGGTGGCTTAGCGGAACTCAAGGCAGCGGTGCCTTGTTGCGCGGAGGACTCTTATTGGCAGCACTCTAGTGACGCAACGGGGGAACCTGCGGCGTGGCGCACCGGCCTCGCAGCGCGGGTTGTGAGTATCTCTTCAGTCTCCAAGCGCCGGGACTGACGGACTGGCGGGCGGGAGGGAAAGCGAGAGGGAGAGGGAGATCCGAGGAAGGAAGGAAGGAAGGAAGGAAGGAAGGAAGGAAGGAAGGAAGGAAGGAAGGAAGGAGGAGGGAGGGAGGGAGAGGCAGGCTGGCCGGCCCATAGACCCTGGAGACGCCACGTTGCCTGAACACGCCACACGCAGGCTGCTCTGCGGCTCCCACTCACGGGGCGCCCTGGTTGCCACGGAAATGGAGGGGCTCCTCAGGTTTCGCCTCCCAGAGACTCCTGCCTTGCGCGTCTTCACTACGCCAGAGGATACAGCCGCATTGTGGAATCGATGCACCTTTACCTGCCTAGGGCTTGTAGTTTGGTGAGGCACTCTTTGGCAGAGAAGGTGCAGTGCTATGAAACCTAGGGAGCTGTGCATTGGTGACCTCCCAAGTTCCAGTCCAATACTCTTTGACAGAGAAGGCTAAAGACCTTGTAAAACCACAGCTCCCAGGATGCTGTGGCATCAAAGTGGTGTCAAACTGCACTGTTTCTGCAGTGTAAACACAGCCTTTGCTAAAGAGCTGCTAGGAAGAGTGGCATACCGAAGAAGAACCAAACAATAGTACCAAAATGGCCATGAAACCAAAATGAAGAGTTTTCTCTTGCTATAATAATAAAAAAACTTTATTTATAACCTGCCCTCGCTCCCTGAAGGAACTCAGGGTGGTTTACTGAAATGACAAAAATGGCAAGCATTCAATGCCAAAAAATTAAATAACAATCAAAGCAAAACATAAAATTAAATAAATCAATATAACTTGTAAACAACCGAAGTCAAGGTTTAAGCTAAATAAGCGTACTACTTCATCACGCTAAAGAAAAAAATCCACTTAAAATCTGGTTTCTACCTCCTGAGAATTCTGGGGTTTGTAGTTTAGTGAGGCCATTAGAGGCTCCTCCCAAGGAAACAGACCAATTAAAACATTGTACATTAAAAGCACAGTGTAATATATTTCTATAGCAGTATTATCCCATGTTAACTGCCATGGCTGCCATTATTGCAATTTAGAGGGAAGCGTTTGAATTCTTGGAGAGTTCTTGCCCTCATTAAGATATAAACTCCAGATTTGAGAGACATGACCTTCTTTGTGGTGGCCTCTCAGCTATGGAATTCCCTCTCAAATGAGGCATTCTCTCCTGACGTTTCACCTGCATCTATGGCAAGCATCCTCCGAGATAGTGACCTCACTACCTCTGAGGATGCTTGCCATAGATGCAGGTGAAATGTCAGGAGAGAGTGCCTCTAGAACATGGCCATATAGCCTGAAAAAACCTACAGCAACCCAGTGATTCTGGCCATGAAAGCCTTCGACAATACATTGAAATTAGATCTGCTCCATCTCTCCTGGCCTTCCTAAAAAAAGTGAAATCCTGACTGTGGGGTCATCCAGGATTTCACGTTTTTATCTTAGTTAACAAAATGAATGTGTTCCTGGGCATTGCTTTTAACAAAAAATGTGCTACAGGTGGCAGAAGTAACATATAAAGAAAGAGGATTACAATCCTACTCCACAAAATAAGTTAATTTTAACATGTTTCAGCAAACGTTTTATCCAAAACTAACAACATGCACATATGAAAGGCTATTAGAAGTAAACAAAACCATTTGAAACCTACAAGAGTCTGAAAGCCTCTTCCAAAATTTATCCAGAGGCAATTGGCTATGTTCTTCTGATCTCCATTTTGGTGACCAAGCTTATACATTTATGCTTTTTTAGCATACCAGATTAGTTGGTAAGGTGTGACTGTCTCTTTTCCTGATTGTTTTATTGTTTACTTTCTTAGTAAAGGATTTGTGATGCTGCTGCTATTGTTAGTAGGCACACAGAGCTAAAATAGGATTTACATATTAGAATCATACACTATCCCAGATCAAACTGTATGTCATTGTTTACTGTAAACACTACTGCAACATGACAGTGGTAGTCTGTGTTTCTCCAACTCGATCTCCGAAATTCAGCTAAAATATGTTCAGCTAGAGAGTACGAGATTGGACAAGAGTCTAAGCATGTGAAAAAAGCCTTTTTAAAAGGAAGGTTTTTTTGTTAAGGGTCTTTCTCAGGCAAGGGCAAACTTCGCTCCTCGACTGCTTTGGACTTTCACAATTCCTAACAACCTGTTAGGAATTGTGGGAGTTGAAGTCCAAAATACCCAGAGGGCCAAAGTTTGCCCATGTCTGGTCTTTGTTAATTGAGATATGTCTGTTTTGCAAAGACTGCTGCAGTCAGTTTGGAAGGAGATTATTGGTGTGTGAATCAATAACGTGGATGGTCCATCCATTTCCTCGCAAGATCTCTTCAAGTATTATTTGGTCATTCTTTCCACAAACACTAAACCATGGTCTCCACAGCTTAGTTGTGGCTGTTCCAGTCATACATTCATATAAATTTATATATTTATATTGTGGTAAACCATAGCCTCATGCAGCTGGTTCGTTCTTCCTTGGAGTGGCAGGACCTATTCATCTGAAAGCATCTCTTTTGGCATTGTTTAAAAGTCTTACTTTATCTGGCATTTCTGTTATTGATTTTTTAAAAGTTGTATATTTCTCTCTTAATTATTTTTCATACTTTCCTCCGCCTTTTTTTGAGTAGAGGCAGTTTTGGTTGGGATATTATGAGCTATTTTTTCTAACACTAAATTTAAGTCCATTATTTACTGTATCTAATGATACCTTTCAGTTTCTGCTGTGCATGCCAGAATACAAATAGAAAAAACAAATAAGAAGCAGAAACTTTGGGTTGTTGAAGACATTTCCATATAGGTGTCAAATAGCATAATGAACAATATTGAGGACAAAAGTTACTAAAATGGATAATTCAGTGAGCTTCCTTCCCTTCCTCCTGATACTAGAGAATGCATAGCTAAGATAGAAAACAAGTTTAGACATTGATACTTAGATGCTACACAGGGTATATAAATTGTTCAATTTGGGCTGAAAAATGATAAATTCCTGATAAATTCAGGGGAATCAACAGTGGGCACATCCAAATGCTCGAGCTGCTTTTGAGCTCATGGAGCAGGGAGCAGGGAGTTCTCCTTATTTGTGATGTGCTGAGTTAATGAACTTGCAAAGAAAACAATTTCAAATGAAAAGGCTATAATTATAATTCATACATGGTTAGTCAAAAAAGAACCCTAATGTAAGGGACATGGTATATGGTTGAAACAATGACAGTTGTTTATAGACTGCATGGATTCTCCCAGGAGCCGTAATACAACACCCCTGATTTTGTCCTTAAATTTCTCATATCTGCTAAAGTACTTCTGGTTTTGAAAAGGAGCCTACTAATCTAACACAGATCATAAAGAGGGTGATAGCAAAATTGCCTCAGTGCTGTCAAGGAAGGAGAAGGGGCTTCTTGAAGTTTTTGTCTAATGGTATGCCAGGTGAAAGCTCTCAGAGCTCTGTGAAGGAAGGGGGTGCTTTCTTGATTTCTGGGTGCTACTTATCACATACTTGGCTTTGAACATAAATCATTTACAGCAGTGGTTCTCAACCTGAGGTACCCAGAAGTTTTTGGCCTACAACTCCCAGAAATCCCAGCCAGTTTACCAGCTGTTAAGATTTCTGGCAATTGAAGGCCAAAAACATCTGAGGACCCCAGGTTGAAAACCACTGATTTACAGGATTACAGCAATACATTGTTCCATATTTTTCTAGTAAGATAAAGTACATTATCAAATAGATTAAATATTTTCTTCATGAGAAAAATATGGGACAGTATGGCTGCAATCTTGTAAATGAGTCATGTTCATTAATCAATGCATGGAGTATGTCTCGGGATGAGGACAGTTCGCAAACGTGGAATTTGCAGTTAAAGAATGGTGCAGAGGCTCTTCCCCCAATTGTAGATGAGGCAGAAAAAGAACACACTAGGGAGAATGAGGGGTTCTTGTAAATATCTGACTTGATTATCCTTAATTGAACCACCTTGAGTTGCCTCCAGTTGAGAAAGGCGGTATACAAATGCGGTTAATTAATTAATTAATTATTGCAGTGGTATGCCTCTGAGAAGGGGGCCAGTTTAGAGTTACGCAATCCAGGGTTAGGTTTCAGGGAGATCTGCAGAGCACCTTACAGGAAAGGGACCCTGTCAATCCTGAAAGAAGACGGGGGTTGGTCATAGGCGAACAGAATTGGTGATTTGCAAACCTGACAGGATATCTAGAGAAATATGCTGCCTCCCTGGGGCAAAAATCCACCACGTGACTCAGCAGCTGACAAGACTAATCAAACCCACTGATTTCCTCCCCCTCTCCCCTTCATGTTGGTTCATGTAGGAACCAGCAATATTGCAAGGCATAGTCTCCAAAAGATCAAAAACTATTTTGAAGCTCTCAGAAGAAAGCCGAAAGACCTTATTGTACAGGTGGTCTTTTCATTTCTTTGTTGTACGATGCAGCCCAGGAAGAGAGAGAAAAATAGTAGAGGCGAATAACTGACTCCACAGATGGTGTCAGGAAGAACAATTCGGCTTCCTGGTCCATGGTCTGCTTTTCCAGGAAGATGAGCTGCTGGCATGGGATGGGTTGTTCTTCACAGAAGTAGGAAGGGATATTTTTCCTCAGAGACTAGTGATCCTGATCAGGTGGACTTTAAACTAGGTTGTGTGGGGACGGGTGACAATATCCTTGGGAACAGTAGTATATCATCATCATCATCATCACTTTATTTCTTAATTAGTCGCTCTCTACCAAAGTTCTCCGAGCGACTTACAATTCAAAATAGCTTATACACAATATAAAACATTCAATATAAAAACATTCAACATAAAAACGTTCAACATAAAAACATTCAGCAGTGACTATGGCAAAATTTGATCCGATTACTTAAATGCACAACCAAACAGCCAAGTCTTGAGCGCCTTTACAAAAGGTCGCAACTCCAACATTGCTCTAATATATGGAGGCAATGAGTTCCATAGAATTGGAGCATAGATCGAAAAAGCTCTACGCCTTGTAGCTTCCAAATGTGCCTCCCTAGGACCCGGTATGTATAGGAGATTTTCCTGGGTGGATCGAGGTGACCACTGATGGGGAAAAGGAATGAGGCGGTCCCTAAGATATAAAGGTCCTTGGCCATTTTGAGCTCTAAATGTCAGGATCAGTATCTTGTAAGAGATCCGATGTTGTATTGGTAGCCAATGCAGTTGTTGCAGAATCGGTGTAATATGGGATCTTATAGATGATCCCGCTAGCAGCCTGGCTGCCGCATTTTGGACCATCCGAATCTTCTGGGTCGTTGACTTTGGAAGGCCAACATATAAGGCATTGCAATAGTCCAACCTAGTGGTGACTGTTGCGTGGATTACCGTTGCCAATGCTTCTACCGAAAGGTAGGATGTCAATTTCCTTGCCTGGAGAGGCCCAGAGTGAACAAGCAATTTCCTCGCCAGGCAATTTCCTTGCCTGGTGAGGCCCAGAGTGAACAGCCAAAAGGCTAAAGAGAAGATTGGACAAACACAACAAGTATCAAGCAGTGAGAGGAAAAAAATCTCAATTGAAGTTGATTTGAAGGCAAATACCAACAATCAATGTTGAATGCTTTTAGTTTATCCATTTTTCTAGGAAATTGTATTCTCATAGCATTTTGCATTACAAGCTTTATCCCATTCATCCTCACAATAAATCTGTTGGGTAGGATAGACGGCGAATGATTTCTACAATGCAAGTTGAAGTTTGAAAGCGCGTTTCTGATATTGAAGCTTCATTTTTCTAACTAACGTGGTGTTGACCCAAATATGGTTGTTTGTATTATCACTGTAAGGCATTTGGATAATTTTCATCTATGTATGATGCTTGGTGCTCTGTATGTGTTGGTATGGCTTCCTTTTAAATAGTTGTGCATGTTGATGGGAATTGATGAAATTCAAAATATACAGGGGATGTAAAAATAAAACTGCTGGCAATTTAAAAGTATTAATAGTAGTTAGATAAAATAGCATAATCAGATGTTAAACAACATGTAGTATTTACTGGTGCTGAATCTTTCTCTGACAGTTTCTAAAACAACAGTTATGCTTTGTTACAGTTGTGTTTTTGTTCAAGCCATTTTGGAAAATTCTAATTTTGATTTCTTATTTCTTACCCTCCTCTAGGACACTTGATAACAGGATTCATATTTGCCCTTCAGCCAAGCTTTTCTACAACATGCCTCAGATTCCATATTTATACAACATCTGCAAGCGTATTCTTTTTCACAGTTTTAGTAAATGTAGTTCAAATTGTTTAAATAGATGCGTCCAAAACATACACTCTTCATTAGCCAGTAAATGTGAAGCTCAAGAAAAATCACTACCTTTGTATGATAATGAAAACTTGCTACATAGAGCAGACAGTGAGAACGATCAACAATTGCATATACCAGTTATGGTAAAGGAGGTTGTGAATTTTTTAGCACCACAGAAAGGACAGGTAAGTTGGATTTTATTTTCAGAGTTTGTCTTTTAAATAATGTCTAGTTATTCTTAAAATCTTGAGAAAAATATTACCAAGAAATAAAACTGGTTTGATGGGCGGATTTGCACACAATCCTCCTCCCAACCCTAATTTATGAGACATTCTTCTGAGGTAAGGTTGCATGCTACTTACCGTACCTTTTTGATGCCAGGTACAGACTATTATTATCAAAATTTTAAAACATATTGTAATTTTTTATCATTCTCTGGGTAGGATGGTTTTAATCTTAAGATGTGCAGTTGATTTCTTGTCAACTTGGGCATGTTTACTCAGAAATAAGCTCTGGGGTTTTTACTTTCATATGAGTATATGGTATAAGTCAGACTGTATGTGCAATTTCATAATGAAACAAAAACCACTTATTTTTAGAATTATTTCCATAATTTTCCCATTGAACTACATAGAATATAGACCTCTAATTTTGGGGTTAGATAAAATTTCACGTTTCTCTTCTGGCTTATCTTTACTAAAATACATCACTTAAAATCATCCAGCCAGTTTACTGTATTGACTCACAAAAGTTTACTTTATAGACTCATGTAGAAGTCGATTTCCTGTATTAGGTTAGTTTTTTGGGGGGCCTGTGGATAAATTGAGGGCCAGTCAGTGTAGAGGGCAAGATACCAGTGCCGTCTCTGGGTGCCACCATAGCTATTTCTCCAGGCAAGGGCAGAAGCAGTCCCATGACAGACAACAGAAGGGCTCAATTCTAGTTTTAGGTTTTCAGAACATTAGAGTTCAGAGCAGCTATGAAGGACATTTTTGACTATATGTGATAGCAGGAAATGCCATATGCTTTCTGTCATCTACTCAGCACCATTGACTTGCATGTTCTCACCAGTACAGTGAGTCACGAGTGCTGATTACATATTTTACTGTCAGTTATTTTCATAACTTTTGAATGGTTTGAGATATTTTAGTGACACTTTTTTCAAATGATGGCTACCACTGGGAAAGCATTCCTACCCTTTCAGTTTGATATATGACTGTTTTTCCATCTTCTTCCTTATTTGCTTTATTGGATTCATATCCCATTTTTGGCTTAAAATGGGTTTTGTTGGCTTGGGAGATGGGTAGTATGGTATTTTCCAAAGTATGATTCTTGAGTTGCTTGTCAACTTTGAATGTCTGGAAAAATATTTCACAAATTCTTAACATCATACTTTACTTGGCTGTTACAGTTGTTCACTGAAGACTTTTTAAAACATAGAATAATATGATTCTATCTTTATGATAAAGATGGAACTTCCAAGTTCTAACTTCCAAATTCAATCCATGGGTTAATTTCTTTCAATATAATTCAGCACTGTCTTTTTCAAACGTGGAAAGTGCTATGTGATAGGACCTGTAAGGCCTTTACAGTTTCAAAATGGCATTTGGGCAAGAGGGTTTTTTTGCCTTTTTGACCAAAGGAGATCCTGTTGAGAAATACATTTCAGATGATGTGAGATTATTTGTCTTTGAAATAGACATTAGCTCTCTCCTCGTCCTTAGCTCTTACCTGTGGGAAAACTGTCACTGGCTGCAAACAATGTTTTTTTGATGCAAACTCTTCAAGTATCCATCCATTTCTTTATAACCCTCCCCACATCTGTTTTGTAATGTATTCTCTGAAGTACATTGTGTGAATGAGTCACCTCCTCTTTAGTTCATTTTCTTTTCAGCAAAGTGCCAGTTGCAGCAAATCCACAGAAATTTATATCCTCTAAAACTTGCTTATTTTAGTGCATTTTGTTCCATCAAAGTTTTTGTACTGGTGAGCCCATAGGTTCTGAAACTTTTTATTAAGCTCTTTTTATAAGTATGTCACTGTTAGTTGTAGAGCCCAGATCATTCTAATATATTATTCCTAAATTCAATTCTTTTGCTCATTTTCAGTCATTGAGATGATCCTGTAGTTAAATTGCTGCAGATCTTCTTTTTCCATTATAACAGATGCATAAATGGACAGATAAATAAGTGAAGGAGAACTGCAAATAAATGATGAAGTGTAGGAGTGGTGGAGGTGAAAAAAAAAAGACTGGAAATTTTGGTCTTAAGATGTATAGACTATGCAATGAGATACTGAGGACACTTAGCCATTATTTATTTCACCTCTAGCATCAATGTGAACAGAATCTAGTCTTCCTGAGGTCCAAGCTATATCTGGCGCTGTGTCTGTTTTTTTCTTATACAAAATTAAGTGACAGAAGCTATTCATTTCCACTGGTTATATAGGCCTGTGATGAAAAAGAAAAACCTATATTGTACCTGTTTTTAAATGTATCATTTGGTGTCCCCCACACATTTTCACACATTTCATTACTCATTTCAGTACTAATTCATTTTGTCACATCTTAAAACACAAGGAAGCTCATTGAGAAAAAACTGAATGTGTTGGAGCAAATTAGTTCATTTTTGGATTTAGAATGCCAAATTCCTGTACAATCAATATACATTTTATAAATGTTTTATGACCCTAAATTTTCCATGCTTGTGTTGCCAAAAGGAGGCAATTTCATGGAATATTCAGAAAAGAATATTTGTGACCAGGAAGTCTCCTGGCCATATTCTGAGTGTGCCCCTTCAGGAAGACTGGAATCATTGTAGATAAGAGTTCCGAAGTCCCATTCCAGAAAGGAAATCTAGTTTTCAATGCTATCAAAAGCCATTGTGAATTCCAGAAGAACCAATAGGGATACAATCTCCTGCCCAATTCCTGATGTTTGTCATACAACAAGGTGACCACAGCTGTTTCTGTCTTATAGCCAAGTGTGAATCCAAACTGAAATGGATTCATGTAGTTTATTTAATCTAAGAAAACCTAAAATTGTGCTATTACTTCTTGGTCTGAGACCTTACCTTTAAAAAGGGAGTTTAGGAACTGAGCATTAGGATAATGAAGTTGAGTGAATGTCCTAGCTGTCTTATATTTGCTTCTTTGAGAGAGATTGGAACACAATCGACTTTCAGAGAAGACAGTTTCCACTACCCAATTGGCCAGGCTTTTTATCACATCTGTAATTAACCATGGCGCTAATAGATAAGTGGTGAGCCTTGCTTTAAGTAATTTGCTCACATTTTTTATATCAGTCTTTTATATCAGTCAACTATTATTTCAGGGAAGACTTCTATTTAGCTCTATACTCTTTATACTCAAAAGGCTGGTTCTCACACACAAATCATGGTTTCTTCCTGTCATCTTCAAAGTAGTTTTCTCCACCTCTCTTCTTGTGTTCCTTTCTGTTGAAATAGAGATCGCAGGTTCTTCTAAGGTCCAGAACAGCAAGACACTTAGTCTGCTTGCTGAGAGGCATGCTGTGTATGCACCGTTCTCATTTTCCTATGGTACTGAGCTAGCTTGTTGCTATCACAATATATCACATAACAAATGATAATATTTCAGGCACTACATTATAATAAAAAGATGCAGTATTTTGGGTGACTCAGCTTGTAAATGACGTTGTATACACTTTCCTTCTGCATTGCACCGTTAGTCTTTGCACTTTTCAGAACTGGTCAAAAGAAAATATCTAATAACTTTGAGACACTGATTGTTAGATCAGTTCAAAGTTGTTAGATCATTCAAATTTGTACACATTAATTATGCATGTTTTATCAACTGCCACTTCGGTTGTCCTTATTGGATAAATATGCTAGAATACATAATAATATTTAGTCTGCAGTGGTAATGTAAAGACATGATAATTTTGGATTAGGAATATAGATCATTCCCAAATATTCTTTGTCATGAGAAGAACTTTTGGTTCATAAATGAACTTTTTTGAAAATGGTAAATCAGTGCAAATAGAAAGACTTGTGCCTTTTCATACCCTTCTTTATTGAATCAGTCTGTCATCTTTTCAGTCCTGTTATGTAGTTCCTTGTTATATTGTTTCTATTGTCTTTTTATTTCTACTTCATCACATAGTTTCCCTCCTATTCATAGAATATCCCTACTCCTGGTTTAAATTTCCCTTTAATTTCTCAGATTTTGCAGAAAAATGTCTTTTTGTTTGCATTTCTGTTTCTCTACATTGATCATTGTAGTAGCTGTCCTTGTGGTGAAGGTACTGAACAGTTGTGTCTCTGTTTCTGTTTTTTGTCTGTTCTTATCTGTTGTATATTGGGGGTGTTCTTTCTTTTTGACATTCTTCACAATGTTCCTAGCTTCTGCTCAATTACCGGTAGGTGTAATAATGCAATTTTTTTTAACATAACCTTTAAATTCTACAGGGATGTTCTTCAGGTTGTATTTTGGCATGGTGGTTACTTTAATGTTCTTTATCTTTACTCTATTTTTTATATTAGCAGAAAATAGTCTAAGCCTCAATCTAGTCCTGATCGTTTTGAGTAAAGAGAATTAAACTTTACCTTCTTCCAGTTATGTAGTCTATGTGATGTTTACATTCACTATTAGGTGATTCCATGTATATAGTTGCCTCTTTAGTTGCTTGAAGAATATGTTTGTGATTGAACAAACTGTTGGCCTTGCAGTCATATACTCAACTGTTTCATTTCTTCATCTGAGACATTTTTTTCTCCAATCTTAGCTTCTTCTCTGTTTTCTCCCTTTGTGTTACCATTGCCTGTGGTTAACAAGTCCTGTTTTGGTGTGTGATCAATTTCCTTTGTGACTCCTGCATAGTTTCCTTCTTATTCTTCATCTAGTTGAAGCATTAACTTGGGTAATGATTCTATTTATGAGTGCTTATATTTACTGTTATATTTTATAGCTACTGTAATATGTTGTAATAGCAATCTGTTTATACTTGTTGCAATTCCTTTAAAGTAAAAGATGTGAGCAGGAACATTTAATAGAACATTTTAACCGAAGTTGTTGCTCTTAGTTTCTCTTTCGGATGAAAGCTACCTCTGTTATTTATTAGTCATGCTTGCTGCTTCTGAAACCTAAATATATATTTTATGTTGTCATGAAATTTAAACAACAGGGAATAAAATTAACACAATAAAACTGAAATTTTCTCTGCCTCTGCAGGCTGCTGACTTACTATGTTGAGCATTTCATCCTAGTAATGCATGACAAAACATTTCCTGTGAAATTATTCAAATAATAGGTATATAAGGAAGGAGAAATGCTCAAGAAAATCAATATTCATGTAAAAACAGCATTATCATGCATTACATGCTTTGCGGTAACCATTTTTGACATTTTTGGTATTGCCAAAAGTGCATTTCTTCTGTTAACTACTAGTATGTTGTATGCAAATGTTTACATTTTCTACATTGTGTTCAGATGTCTATACCTTCCTTTTCTGCTTCTGGTATGGCGTATGTAATCTCTAATCTGTTATGATATTACTTTATTAACTACACACTCCCCAATTGCATCAGCTAACTGATGAATTCAGGAGTAAAATTGCAGCCATCATCATAATCATCATCAATGTTATTGCTGGTGGTACATATAAAAAGATAAATGAGAGGGGAAATCTAGAGGCACCTTGAAGACTAGCGGTAGTTTTATGGATTTCACCTGCAGTACTGTCTTTAAGCCAAAGGTATGTAAGCACAGTTATATAGCTCTGGGGGTACTAACGGAGTCATACTCCAGCACTTGAAGAACTTCACAACTCTAGCTTTCTCAAATTATATTGAAAGCTGATAAAAACAATATATTTGTTAATGGAATGGAATTTATGAATATTTCCCTTTTTGCTGTTTACCTTTCCTGTTTTTCTTTTGTTTTGTTCCAGAAAGTCAATAATTGTGTGTCAAGGGGGGGATGAAATATTCTGCCACTAGCTTTCCTCAGATGCCTATTGAAGGAGGCTCAGAAGGCTCAATTTTTTCACTGCAATATAGCCGCATTCCCCTTTTTTGAAGGGGAAAAAAGTGCAACTATCATGTGGTGAAATATGGTAATTCCTGTATGCACAAAGAGTACTTGTCTGTGCTGAGGTATGAACCCACATCAAATTACTGAGGAGATGACACTAGCTACAAGCAGAGCGTGTCTCTTCACTTTTTGCATTGAACACTTATTTGCTTTAGAAACAAATGAGACAAAAGCAACATAGTTTAAAATACAGATCTGTTATCCCTTATTAAAAGTACTTGGGACCAGAAATATTTCGTATTTCAAGACTTTGTTTGTTTTTGGATTTTGAAATACCCGTATGTGCGTTTACATAAGGAGATATTTTGGAGATGGGGTTCAAGTCAGAGCGCAAAATTCATTTATATACACATAGCCTGAAGACAATTATATATTTTTAATTATTCTTTCCAGGAAACATTTTTTGTACATTGAACCATCAGAAAGCAAAGGTGTCACTGTACTCTGTTCCCACATAAACTATTTTGGATTTTGGAGTATTTGAAATTTCAAAATTCTGGATATTAGATGCTCAACATGTATTGGTTTACACAGTGCTGTTTTGTATCACAAAGTGTCCATTTAACAATGTGGCCAACTTTTTTGGTGGAATGTTCCCCCTCCTGTTGCCTCCAGAACTGCCCTGGCTTTTGGGATTCTGCAGAACGGAGTGAGGAGGGAATTGCAATTAGACGAGAAGAAGGATAAGATTTTTAGCACAAGAAGATGTCAGTACACTTGATATATGTTGTAGGGCAGTAGTTACTTAGCTTCTCTATTTAATCTATTCTATTTCCATCCACAAATACACAGACAAGCTTGAACTATAAATCCAATTTGCTATATTGAATAGCCACCTAGTGCCAGCTTTCTTCACCATTCACCATGGAAAGAGAGGGGACTGAGGGGAGGAAGAAGGGCAGAGTAAGGGGCTTGATGAGATGGAAGTGGGCCTAAATAGTGAGCAGGAGGACAGGCATTCAGGGAGAAAACATCTGGAAAGCACTAGGTTGAGAAAGTCTAGTATAATTTAATAAAATAACACGATTTAAAATATATAAACCAAAGTTATTGATAAAGTAATAATTCTGGGTTGTGGGCTAAATATTTATACATAAGATTGCTCTTGACTTTCACTAAACCTAGCATGTCATGGTAGTTTCATCAGTAATCTTAAAAGGAGATTATTTAGTTGCCCCATTTGAATATTTGCTTAAACATCTGTTATTGAAAGCTTAATAACTCCTGTTTGTATAAATATTTTTGCATAAGTTATCTTGCATTAGTATCTTCCATTGCTCTTAGTGTTATTGTAATATACCACAAGCTTTTCTTATATAGGAAATAATTTACTACCTTAATAATTTCCAATTCACCCAATTCCTTTTAAAATGTTGTACCCTTAAATGAACCTTGAAATCTATACTACAATGACTTAATGACATTCATAACAATAAAAAGGTAGTAGCACAATGTTTAGAAATGTCAGTTTAGAAAAATGTGAGGCGAGCATGCTACAGATTTATAAAATTATGGATTATGTGGAGGAGCTAGATAGAAATATGTTTTTCTCCATTTCTCATGATAAAGAACTTTAGATCCTGGAGTGAAATTGCCAAGAGAGTTCAAAGGAAATTCCTTTTTAACCCATCTACAGTCAATTTACAGAATTAGCTATCTCAAGATGACTACTTATTTGCTTCAATGTGGGTTAGGCAAATCCAAAATCATTATGAAAACAGTTGTTTCTCTCCATTGGTGAGGGCTAAGGGTGCAGGACCCTCAAAAAAGTAGAAAAAGCACCAATATCATAAGTTCCTCCTCCAACCTGCATGGTTCAGGCTCCTTGTCAGCAGTACCAGTTATCACTCCCTTTCCCAGCATTCCACCTGTACACCATTCCAAATTTAAATCACTTTCTAGGCCATTGGTCACCTTGCCACACTCCTTCCTGTCAATTTCATGTCCTTCCAGCAACGCTAGTTGGATTTTAAACCCCTTTTCAACCCAATAACCCTTTTTGGAAGGATCGAGTGAGATGACTGGGTTGATGGGTTGAAAAAATGTTTTAAAATCTGACTGGTGCTGTTGGAAAGAGAGGGGACTGAGGGGAGGAAGAAGGGCAGAGTAAGGGGCTTGATGAGCTGGAAGTGGGCCTAAAATGTGATTGGTTCTGTTGGAAGGACAAGAAATTGAGAGCAGGAAATGTGGTTGAGCTGGCTAAGCTTATGAATAATAAAATCCATGACATAAAATCCCATAAATGTGGAGGACCAACTATATATGTAAGTTTCAGGATCAAAGATAGTATAACACTGAATATTTCTAGCTGAAAGGCACTTTTGCCTTCATGTGTCTTTGGACTTCCCATTGTCATTTTATTTTCCACTGCAGGAACAAGATGCTAATGCAGCAGGACTCACTTTAGGTTGTTATGGCTTTATGAAGGCAGCATCATAGTATGTTTTCTTGCCAAAACATGACACTATTTTATGTTTCTCTTATGTTTGGAGCGTTAAAATGCATCTAATAATGTTTAAATTAGATAGTTTCAAAGGCAGCATTGCTTAAGATAGAAGATTATATTATTAACTGCAGATTATTAGAGGGGGAAAGGGAGGATCTACTAGAACAAGATCTGCAAGGGGGTTGGAATTGTATTTGTACTACTGACGACTGTTAAGAAATAATTGGGGAGAAATATGTAGAAAAGCACAGTTTTTCCTTGCTAAATGGGGTTTGGATTAAAAACAAAACAAAACACCCTTAATATAAGAGAACAATTAAAACAAAGTTGCCTAAAAAACAAAATACTTCTGTGGAATTGTCAATCAGTAATTTGAGCTGACAACTGTGCTTTAATTAAATTTGAGACTGTTACCAATTAGTCTATAGCACTACAGGCTTCAAGCTGCCTATGACTCAGTGTGCTGACTCATCCAGCAAAACTTTTCTTGCTAAAGAAATATTCAAGCACCCACAAGGATGAAAGATCAAAAAGAAAGCAGGTTCACTGACCTTCTTTCCAAAACCTTTCTATTAAATTTCAATTATCAGAAATGTACAATGTGTCTTTCCCCCTCCATAGAATGTAGTGATAAAGGCTGCTGCAGGAGCATGACTTTATTATTACTAAAGAATAAATAATTTCTCTGTAGTATATGGGATTCGAAGAGTTCCCATTCCAGTTAATATTTGGATTTGTATAGCTTTCTAATATTTTCAATTACATAGCCATAGGTTTTACACTCTATGGTATTTCTTACGTTAGAGAAAAGTGTGAAAGATTACTAAACTCATTAGGGCCTTGCTATTTAATTTGCATTTAAACTTTCCCACTGCCTCATTTTTGTAAACACTTGATGATTCAGTTACCTTCTATCACAAAATATTAAAAGGATGAGACAAAAGGTTCAGAACAAAAGTATAATACTTAACCTGAGCCCCTGTCTCATTATACTTTAACACTACTTTTAGATAATTCCTTTGTCAAAAATCCAGTATTGTGGATTTTCATATGCACTTTCTTTTCCCCCCGCTACCTTCTCTGCAGCTCTACATAATGCTCAAAAACCTGTTTAAGAGTGCATAAATGGCTAAAAAAACAAGGTCAGAAAGTGTGGCTGGAGCCTCCCCAAAGCCTCAAACCCTCATTTGGGGTGTGGGGGTTGGGTTCTGCCTCTGGATTTATTATCTTGTGTGCTGGAAACCCTGCCAGCAGTGAATCTGGAAGTGATAATATTGTTCTTTCTAGTCATGTCCACTGCACGGAAGCGTGTGGTAGTCAAAATTTCCTGCCATGCCTCCGTAATTACCCACCCTCATCATATAGGGAGGAGAAATATCCCATTCAGTCCTACTGTTAGAAGCCACATTGTGAGCAGAACAACCCAGCTAGATCAGGGCCACTGTCAGTACAAATGTAGAAATGTTTTGCCTTAAACAGCTGACTAATGTTATTGATTAAAATTCTCTGGAAGCCCTTGTTTCTCAGTGAAACCTATGTGTGATAACCACTTAATTGGCCAATGTTTTGAAGTGTCTGTTCAGGTTACCTCAAGCTGCTACTGAGTAGCTTTTAAAAATGGTTCTATGGTTTAGGTGGAAGAGTGATAACTTATAAAATTAAACCAATATATCCACTTAAATGTTTCCAGTTTTTTTTTTAAAAAAAATGTGAATGAAGTTTCCTTACATCTTGTGGGAAATGGCCCCAAATTATAGAGGATCTGGCTACTAAATAATACAATTTCTTGCAAATATATTACAAACTTAATTCCTTATCTCATAAGTTTTTCTGCCATCATGGTAAATTTCTCCCTATTATATTGCCAACATTATAGTGTAGACGTTGGGGGAGGAAAATATTAAAAAAATATTAATTTTAAAATATTTAATGATAATGTATGTTGTCATTGTTAATTGTTGTGAAAGTGACTTCAACCTAAAGTCACCCTATGACCGAGGTACCCTGTTATCAAGAGATCTGTTTAGGTTCTTACGGACTCGGAGCTGTGGCTTTGCTTATTGAGTCTATCCATGTACAGTGTCGTTTTCTTTTTCTTTTTGCTTACTGCAATGTGGGAAAATAGTATCTTACAAAGCATTACTGTAATTTCTAATGAGTCATACCTTTTCATGATATGTCTGAAATATGGCCATCTCAGTTTAGTGTTCTTGGTCTTTAGGCTTAATTTACACTTGGATTCATTTATTTGACTACGATTTCCATTGTAATCTTCTCCAGCACCACATTTTGAGCTTGTATGGTCTGGTGATTGCGTGGTCTTTTGCTTCCATGGTCTGGTGGTTACTATAAGTTTATATGCTATTAATACATTTCAAAAGATACTTCATGTTAAATGTGTTCTGTAAGATAGTTTAAAAAAATCTTTCAGTTCAATTTCCTCAATAAAACTTACTTTTATTGATAGTTAACTATCTTAGAATTACACATAGAATAAGACTTGATTCCTCCTGCTCCTGGTCTCACTGAAAGGATATGAGATTGATCACAATTACTCAGTTTTCACTTACAATTAATTCTTTAGACTGGTGTTCTTTAGACTGGTGTTCTTTAGACTGGTGTTCTTTCTCTGGAAATTAATTTCACATTCCCCATAGCCTTCCTTCTGGTTCAGTATTAGTGGATCAGGACACAGCTAAGAATGTGTCCACAGTTGAGCACATCCTGAGGGCAGATGCCTTCTAATGGTACTCTTGCTAGACATTTTCCCAAAGAACTGCTTCTCACACCTTTCTCTTCTTGCTGGCTCTTACAGTTTCTGTTTTTGATGATTTAATCTTGTTTTCTGCTTTTTCCTAGGGCCTTCTCTAACTGCTGGGTCCACACCAATTACCAGATCACACTTTACCACTGAATTATTTTTACTCATTATTTCATGTTCTTCTGATCAATGACCTATAGTTACTCCACTATTTGCCAGCTCAGTGGCCTTTAATGATAGGCATTGGAGCCAATTAGAATATTTCTAAATGACCTAACAAAACGTGAACTTTTACAATTTTCTGTCTAAAATATTAGTGGGCAGGATTAAGCTAAACCATTAAGACCATAACACTTTCTTTGCAGCAGCCTATAAATACAAGCTGCCCACAGGAAACTTAAAACAAGTAGCTGGTAAACGTTAACACTCATGTTTATTCCTTTGACCTGTTGATTTTATTCTTTATAGTTTTTTCACAAAAACATATATATTAACAATATATTTCAAATCACAATTTGAGTCTCCTCAGGCTCTGTCTACACAGTCCTTGTATCACAGGATATGATCCCAGATTATCTTTTTTTCCTTTATTTTTTATTAATTATATGACACAATCTTATATATAATCAGAAAATATACATTCAGAAATAATGAAACATGTCTAGATCTGTATGCAGATGGCAACTCGTACAAAATAAGTATAACATACTTTACCATTCACTCAAGTTTAAATTTTCCGGGCTGATCCCAGATTATCTGTTTATCCCAGATTATATGGCAGTGGAGACTCATATAATTCAGTTCAAAGCAGATAACCTGGGATCAAATCCTGGCATATAAGGACAGTATAGAAGGGGCCTCAGTATGTTTTCTTTAAACTTGGCTACTAGAGGTATGCATTTTTTTTGTTAGTCCTTGTAAGTCATATCAAATTTGTTAAATTCATACTTATGAGGCAATATCCAACATGTGGACATGGCCCGTGCTAAAAACTTAAGAATCGAATTTCACCCAATATTTTTGTTTGCATTTTGTAAATCTCTGAAGCCTCCCAAAGCCAGTTTTATTTCCAGTGCAAAGAAGCAAAGTCAAGCCAAAAAGGCTCTTTTTCCTCTATGAATGAATGGCCTCTCATCATTAGGAGAGGGAAAGCAGGGATCAGAGTTCGCTGGGAAAGAACACAGAACTCCGGGCAATGTAGTTTGGGAAGGCAAGGAGCCCAATGGCAGAGAATGCAAAAGGCCCTGCCTTAAACTACATTTTCCAGAATTTTGCTCACAGAAGAAAGCCCCAATCAGGAAAGGGGATAAATTTCTCCCTCCGTAGCAGCAGTGAGCGAAAGTTCCAATAAATTGTTGAATCTGTAAAGAGGACTGACTGATAGTTCTAGTAAATAAATTTCTGTCCTGGGCTGGGGAGAAATCCCTAAATGGATGGCCCATAGGGGTCCCTTCCAACTCAACAAGGGAAGCATATTAATTAAGAGACTTGATGACCACCTGTTAGGAGAGTTTTGATGGTGCCCTACTGCCTGGAAGAAGGGAGTTGGAACAAATGGCCCTTGGGGGTCCCCTCTAACTCTTAAGATTCTATGAAAATGTAGGATTGGTTAATATGTGAGAGACATTTGATGAGTTTGCTGTTGTGGCTTTAAATAAAAAAAACATTTTTGTCAAAACTTTAAATTTTTTTCCTAAAATCAGTAGATGTATGAATATTTCTGAAAGTTGGGGAAGAATGATCCCCTGTTATCTTGTGTCATTCTATAGAAAATTCAAGGAGATGGTTCTTATAGTTTTTTAAAATGTTGTTTATAAAATCTTGGAAAATTCCCCAAATATCCATGCATAAGTGAAACAGTGGTAAATGTGTAGCAAGTTTCATCCCAATAGCTGTAAAAATGAGGGAGGAAGGAGCCCCTGAAATGTCCCTAAATATAGTAATTATGCGCAATTACTATAACAAAAAAATAACAAAATGTTGTTACTCTTGTTATAGTAACAACAAGAGTAACAACAAGTGATCACACATACCTACTGAGAACATGTTAATGCCTAAACCATGGTGAAAACCTAGCTGCAAACCAAGTGATAGTATAGGGTAATTATGCAGACTATGAATTACATTGGCTAGGCTTGGACACTGAATATCTGCATTAAAGAAATAGTAGTAAATCTTTCTCTTCTCTCCCCCCCCCCCAAGATGCCTGGAAAATGTCATTGGTGTATCACAGAGAAAAGGTTTTGAACATTTAGGATTGTGACATTGGACAATAGATATTCAGTGCTGAATACAGTGAAAGGTTATGTTTGCATTGTTTGGTTATAATTAAATCCTACTGTTATGAATGCAATTGAGAATAAAATTGGCCCTTCATATTTCTGTGTACTAAATGTTTTCATTGTTTATAGCAGCTGAAAGTGCCCTTGTTGAGCTGACAGTTTTGATTTAGAGAGATATTTGATTTTGCATTTAAAATACCATGTTATTCCACTATATCTTTGTTTGTTTCTAAGATGATAATATAATGGGACAATCTGGGGAAATATCATCACTTTTTCTGTTATTATGTTGAATGTAGAAGTACACATGTCTTCTGGGGTTGTTGAGCTTTTATTTTTGACAAAGAATAAGGACTACAAATATTCTTGTTGACAGTTTTTTTCCAAGCCTATGAATTTCTGATGACACAATGGCGTTTTAACCAATTGTTGCTGAAGGCTTTGCTACAACATCCCTTAGTGTTTCTTTCTCTCTGTGTTGAATGTGGTATCTAATAAAGTATCCCATGTTTGCATTATGTATCCTGTTAGATATTAAGAAAAGTTAATTTGTCACAATGAATTGTGTAAACAATATACATAATTTAACAGTAACTTCCAGTTGAAACCAAGCAACTGATCAGGAAAACCATTTTAATTCTATCTTAGAATTAATTTTCTTATGACCAATTGTGCCACATTGAGAAGGACATGGAGATGTAGTGGTGCATATTTTTGTTTGGCAGCTGGATCAAGAATTGTTTTGTTTTTTTAAACTATTGCCCATTTCCTACTTGCTTGATGTTATAGTGCCATGTTAGTTCACTGCACTTCTTGCAAACCCCATATCAGGAGTAATATGGCTTTGCTGGTTCCTAGGTAGTTTAATCCAAGGCATTCTAGGTACTTTGCAAATTCATTATCCAGCAACTTGAGTGGCAATGTGTATATTTTTTATGGCTAGGCATGAATAAAACAGTTATGAAATAATAGAAACATAATGCAATTTGGGTGAAGTACTTTTGATTTTTTTCTTTAGTCCTAATTACACAGATGAAAATTTTCATCTGCTCGAATGAGTTTTAATCTGCTAAAGATATGGGTAAATTTCAACATTTTTACACATGGGTTTATGTTTGGAAATAACTTAGTTTACATAATTTGCCAAATGATTTTTAGCTGAATTTCGTAAATTCACATAGAGCACTATTAAGGTAAGCCATATTCTTACAACATCCTACAAATTTCTTCATTTAAAAAGAAAAACTACAATTTTGGATCAGAAAGCTTTTACTTGCACTGATAACTCGATTTACCCTGCCACTTGTTTTTATCAAATGCTATGAAAGTTGAATTGAGTCCACTTAACGAAATTGGTTTATACTTATTGGATAAACAAATTTTGTTCATTCTTAACTAATTGTTAAAATTCTTGTAACTGGAAGATTTGATATTAAATTCTTTTGTTCTGAAGAATATAGGAGGCCACCCACAATGTCACACCTGATACTAAAAAATATATTGCATAACCTAAATATGCTTTTGATAAATAGATTTGTAGATGATTATATAAAGTTATAGGCTATTTCTTTTTGTCCTCAAGATGACTAAAGCAAGTGATGACTAACATGCTCTTCAAGGTGCTTTTGCTCATTAGTTTATAATGCCAAGCTCAGACTTTTACTCGCTAATTTGAAGTTTAAGAAAATGTATTTGAAAGACTAATTGGAAGCATGTAACACACTTTTAAATTTTGTGTTAGGAAAAACATAGGTTGTTAATCCATCTTGCAAATGGACTATAACTGCTGTGAAAGTTCTAATGTAAATAAACTAACTTTGATTTCTATAATTGGCATTAGAGACCCAGTGAAAAAGACCAAAGTGGGGACAAGGGAGGAGGACTTTAGAGGACCACGGTAAAGAAAAATCTGATATCCCAGATGTCTCCCCAGCTATGAAATTATCTGCCCTTTTGCTAAGCAGATAGGAAGGGAGGGAAAAATTCCCCCTGTTTCTTCCCATCCTCAACCTATGAGGGTTTTTTTTTTTCATTCTCCGTGGGTTTGATACAGTCACTGAGGTTGCTTCATAAATCATATAGGAATAACAATGGAATTAAGCACCAGTTGTACAGTGTTCAGTTCTCTAAATCCAAATTATTTATCTGTGTGGTGACAACAACCAATTCTACAACAATATGTACAGAAATTGCAAATAACAAAATAGGGTTTGTGTAACTTCTCACAAGTCTCTTACTCCAGAGGTTCTTGATTAAAGTTTGTCCATGAAAAACAGAGTTAATCAGTCCAATTCTTTCAAAATCATAGTTTGTTCTGCACAGTTTGTTAGTCCTTTTTTCAAACAGTCTTATTCCAAGTCACAGTTCATAAAACCACTTTCAAACAGTCTTATTCCATTGAGTGTTCCCTTTAGGTTCCCATCTTTTCATCTTAAGTTGAAGAATTGCATTCATTATCATCTTACTTGAAGAACTGTATACATTAGAAAAAACTATATCACCACCTGAAGAAGACTACCCAAGTCGAAACCGGTTGTGGTTTTATGAACTGTGACTTGGAATAAGACTGTTTGAAAGTGGTTTTATGAACTGTGACTTGGAATAAGACTGTTTGAAAAAAGGACTAACAAACTGTGCAGAACAAACTATGATTTTGAAAGAATTGGACTGATTAACTCTGTTTTTCATGGACAAACTTTAATCAAGAACCTCTGGAGTAACAGACTTGTGAGAAGTTACACAAACCCTATTTTGTTATTTGCAATTTCTGTACATATTGTTGTAGAATTGGTTGTTGTCACCACACAGATAAATAATTTGGATTTAGAGAACTGAACACTGTACAACTGGTGCTTAATTCCATTGTTATTCCTATATGTTGTATGGTTGACCTTAGGGACCTTTTTGTTTGTTGTACTTAAGGGAACCCTCACTCTGTATTCTCTGTTGCTTCATAAATGTCACTGTTTCCAGCAAACTAGCATGCTTCCCTTGGCTGGACAGAAGCCGAGCATGGAATCAGTGGTGCCATCTGCCTTTTACAAGGGTCACATATAAGTGGAATCCTCCTCACCTCTCTCCACTTCTCTTTCTACCATCAGGGCTACTTGAGAAAAATCTCATTGGGCACTAAACTTGCCCCCTTTGCCCAAAGGCATAAATGAGCAATTGGCGGCTTTTTGGAGGATTTTTTGATAAGTGATAGTAAGCTATATTATATATTGTAAAGTTCAAGAATTTATAAATGTTATGACGTCATAGGAAAATGTTCCTCATTAAATTTGTTTGATTGTTTTATCAAGGATTTATTGGAATGATTCCCTTAAAAGAACACTGATCCATATAGTATAGCATAAATTGGTAATGTGTGGCCTAACAGATCTGAGTGACCGTAGTTCCCATGGCTATGCACTCTAGGGTTCGTGGAGTTTGCAGTTTGATAGCAATTTTATCATGTTCTAGAAAAGTCCTAATATCTTTAAACACAATTAGGAAATAAAAGCATCACTGTAACCTACATATTGCTTTTCTAGCACTCTTGCTGTCACTTAACATTGTTTTAGTAACAGGTTCAATATTTCATTTGAATCATGTGGGTAGTTTTTGTGGTATCCTATTAGCTCTCAAGCAGTTTTACAAAAGTCCATGCTATCACAAAGCTTTGGAATAGTGTGGACAGCAAGACTGAGCCCGATACTGAGCTTCTGGCAAGAGCTTCTGGCTATTGCTGGTGCTCCATGCTGACATCAGCAGAGATGTCTGCATGACCATGTAGAAAGGGGGGGGGGGGGTAATTATCCAATATAGCTAGGACCTCAGAGCTCTGCAGCCAGCTGGAAGAGGCAATGGCAAGAGGGATGATAAGGTGATTGTCCAGTGGTCTTGGTCCATTTGGGCCTTTTGGATTCCACTCCATTGCAGGTTAGTATTGGAGTGTATGGCTGTTTTGAGGAACATTTCTGCACCAGCATGACCTTGGAATAAGCAGCCAGTGTAGATGGATCTGTAGTCTGTTTAGCATCCAAATGGGTTCTGCTATCAGTAAGTAATACACTTTTCTTATGACTTGATGAGACAAAATGCAAACTGCATTATTTCTAATCCTGAGCAGAGCTTTTGTTGTGTTTTTCATATGCAATTTGTTCAATTCCTGCTCTTGAAGAACTGGTGTTTGTTTTTTGTATTATGCTGTAATGAATAATAAAGCTAATGAGTCATTTCCAGCAGCACATTAGCCCTAAGATGATGAGTAGCAACTACAAAATTGAATCCAAGATTTGAGAATATCTCACTGAATAACTGGGAACTTGCACTTGGCATGTTCCTCTTCTGAAGTTTAAAGTAGACAGTGGTGTTTGTGTTGGTGACACTTTGAAATGGCTTGTAAAATGTAATAGAAATCTAGGCTTTGGTTTTATTCACACTGAAGTGTGAATTTCTTAACATAGAAATTCCAAGCAATTACCAAATTCTCCAAGTCAGACTATAGTAATCTTTTATCTCAATTTTAGCTAAAAAGATTAACATGGAGAATTTGCTTCTAAAGAAAATGTTAATATGCTTTTTAATCGATTTAGATTTTGCTCATTGTGGCCAGATCTGCTGCTTCCTTAAATAACAACACAAAATAAAATCTATAATAATAAAGTTGCATTGATTTGGAATTTTCCCATTGGATTCTTACCTGAAGGTCCCAAATATGTCTTCTACCTGAATTTTTTTTTTGCTTCTTGTCATTGAAGGGCAGTTCTTAAATACATAGCATGTGCCACCACAAGTAAACACAGGTAATACTTTTACTTGGTAAGGAGCATTCTGTTCCCTGAGATTTTAGATATTTCAACTCAGCAGGAATACACTGGGTTAGTTTCAGTTGCTGAGTATTACTGATGTGGACAACAAACTCCTAGAATGAGTGAAGAAGACAATTTGTCTTCTTGATCCTTAACTTTGGCTGGTTGTCCAGGGAGTAGTAGTGGTAGTAGTAGTAGTAGTAGTAATAATAATAATAATAATAATAATAATAATAATAATACTTTATTTATACCCCACCACCATCGCCCCAAAGGGACTCGGGGCAGCTTACATGAGGCCAAGCCCATCAAATACAAATACAACAATACATCAATAAAGCAAACAAGCAAATAAAACAATATAAAAATATAACTAAACATATAAGCAATAACACACAAGAGATTTAAGATGCTATGGCAGGGCCAAATGTAGTAGATTAAAATTTTAAAACACTGGGCATGTACAGAGTAGGGTATGTCTGAATATGGGGTTTTTAGAGAGATGTAGGTAGATCAATCCAATGGATAGATAAAGTGCTTCAGAGGACATATAGAAGGATATTGGTCAGATTGGGCATTATTTTCTTTATTCAAGGAAAGCACACTGGAACAGTTGCAGTTAGATCTCTGTTGTAATATATTACTAATTCATCCTTTTTTGGAACAAGGTAATCAAGATGCCTTTCAACTTTAGTCAGTCTTGTATGATACAGGTTATCTAGCCTCATTTCAAACTGGCTTTTGACAAGATACAGATTATTTCTTTTCTTTTGGCCCAACTTTCATACTTTAGAGAGGTTTTTCTTCCTTTAAATGAATTTCCTTTAAGCATAGTTAAATCTGAATTGATTACAGTGATGAAAGCTTAAAGTTTTGAATGAATGACTGGTTGAATGGATTTTATTCAAACCACTAGAGACATGGACAAAAAAGTAAATTGTATTACCATATTTACTCGAGTATAATGCACCATCAAATGTAATACACACCTCAATTTTGAAGGTGCAGATTACAAAAAATCAATTTTCCCTCAAATGTAATGCGCCCAACAATGTAGGCAGCATGAATGAGGCCATTTGGGAAGCCATATCCCTTCATCAGGCCAAGGCTGGTGAACCCACAGGCTTTACATGATTTCTAACTGGCCTAATTCACAATGCTTTCAGAACCGACAGGTAGAGTTTGAAAGCCTCCTGAATGAGGCCAGTTAGGAACCACATGGGACTGAGCCTAGGGGTGTGAGTGAGAGACTCAGAGGGCCACCCGGCAGGCAGGATCTGCTGCTAAGCAGCAGGACCAACTGGGGACCAGCTGGGCACTTCTCCTCCTTGAGGCTACTGCCACCACTGGGAACAGCTTTTCACACTAGGCCCCCCGGTCTGGTGTCGGGATCAGGTTCCTCCTTTCCTTTTAATCCAGATGGGTTTATGTGTGCGATTCTAATGCACTATCAAATCTCATGCACACTTCAATTTTGGCAATGCAATTCAGCCAAAAATGTAGGCATTAGACTTGAGCAAATATGGCAATTTATATCTAATTCTGATGCATATAAATTAAATTCTCTTATTTAAATTTTTCATTTTTAATTTGGTATTCCAGGGCATTGGACACTTTCTTATAAATATGATTTTGTGTGTGTGTGTGAAAGTATAAACCTTTGTAATGGTGCTCATTAAACAAATAAATCTTTAAACTTTACTGAGGATTTTCCTCCTTACTGTCAGTATGTATTTTGTAGCTACACTGCTTCTCATAAACACATTTAGTGTAGAGAATATAGCTGTTAGTACATATTAGTGTTTAAGATGTAATAATTTCGCGTTTAATTTGTTTAAGTAAGTTAGGGACAGATGTACACTTTTTTTAATCTTAGCAAGCAAGTCATAACAAAGGCAAGCAAAGTGATCTCATCAGTCTGCAATATGATATCACAGATCGAGATTACCTCATAAACTGGCTGCTGTCAAAAAGGGAAAGACTAGGTAAGATGCATTCTGTTCTGTAGGTCTTAGGAGGCAGAAGAGGTGGGAATGTCTTTCTTTGCCTGAGCAAAATATGCATTATAACCTTCCTTACGAAAGGAAGCTGAGAATATATTTGTGATTATTATTACAACATAGACTACTCGAATTTGAAATAACACTACTTTATCCAAGATTGTGTTTTTATAAGCATTTATTGGAAGAGTAGATGATAAATTGAAAAGCAGTCAAAATGGCTTTTAAACTAATGCTGAGAATTCACCATTTACTTTTACTGGAGACTACTTAATCCCTATTGGCTGAGATGTGGAGAAAGACATCATTCTCCTTTTCTGATGTCATGTATTTTATTAAAAGCCTGTGTTTGTATGGGAACATTCCTTTCAATGCAGTAGATTTGACTGTATGTGTGTATATATGTTAATAATATAATATAATATAATATATTGTATATACATATAATATTTGTAATATTATAATGTAATGCAATATAATACTACTAATATAATTATATATTTATATTACATGTAATATTACAATATAATGGTATAGTACAATATAGTAATATTTCATACTGATATTGTACTATGCTAATAACATAATATATTGTAAGTACATATATCTTGTAAGCCGCTCTGAGTCCCTTTCGGGGTGAGGAGGGAGGCATATAAATGTCATTAATAAATAAATAAATATGTATATGTGTGTATGTATATGCTTGTGTGTGTGTATATATATATATATAGAGAGAGAGAGAGAGAGAGAGATGTTTACATATATGGTGTGCATTCATGCTCTGTTGTATTTAGCATCCTCTCATGTTTCATTTCATTGTCAGTAGAATTTTAATATTTTCAGTAGATACTTTGCAAGTAGTTATGGGAGAAATATATTGTTGAAGATTTGAGCTTCTATGGTGAGAAACTGAACTGCAGTAAGAATTTAATCTTATTTTAATTTCCCTTCTTTTTGTAAAACTGACCTCACATAAATATAAATCACAATAACTGCATGCTCTTTAATTATGTATTAGTGTATTGTACCTGCATCCCAGATGAGAATATGAGCATATCAAATTACAGCATATCAGAGGTCATTAAATCCTCTCTTCTCGGAGATGCTTAGAAGCATTGCATTTCTAATTACTGAAAAATATCCTAAGTATGTTAGCAGTTGGAGCTTTGTTTAGCTCCAGTGACATGGTTATCTCATTTTAAATCTGCGCCCATGCTTCTAAAACCTGATGAGGCAAATGAATAAAAATTGTGGAATAAATAAGTATTGTCGAGATAGAAAAAAAAGGGAGATTGAAGTTGTTTTGGATGATCTGCTACTTGAATTTCTTTTTTTAATCCTTTTTTTTATCATTGAACATTTTTAGCTTGTGTTCCAGGTGGTAATAGTACATTACATGTTTACAGCATTCATACACTTAACATAAGGAGTCTACCAAAAACAAGGTGAGGGAACAAACATAGGAGAAAAAAAGTTTTAACAGTATACATTGGGCTAGGAGGACAGAATGTTTTGTGGTAAAAGAACCCTTATTTTGAATGAAGTTCATGTTGTCTTATTGGAGACTTTTAATGCTCAGTTGAAAAAGAAGCAACGTAGTGTAGTAGACTGTCCTTCAGGTACGCTTTCCAGTCAGATAGAAGTTACAACGATGCGGAAGTTAATTTACATATTCAATAAATAACAAGCCAATCCCCATGAAATGTGTTGTTCCTTATTTGTCCACCACATTGCTTAGTTGTGTGCAAAGATCCTCCCCCCCAATAACAGGGCCAGAATATTTCGTAAACATGTTTCCTAAAGGGTGTTTGGGGACACTGGTAGGGTTGTAGACCTTGGCATGAGGGTCTTGCTATTCAAGGTCTCATAGGAGCCAGTGCAATGCAGTTGCCTACTCTCATTCTATGGGATGTCTTTGCTTGATTTCTAGAACACTCAAAGAGATCCTGCATTGGCACAGGATCTATATGTTTAAACGACGACTCAAGAAAGCACAATTCCTGATGAGTAATGCATTATAAGTCATATTGTAGCTGGCACTATGTTTTTATTGTTATTTATTGTTAAAATTAGTGCAAGTATCTTTGTTAATACCTATGTGTTGGATAGCAAAAAACACCTGCCCCCTGCAAATAATAGCAAAAAAAATAATAATTTAAATTAAGGCAGTCTTCAAAAACATTTGCTCTCCTGAAATAAGTCTGCATGTTGTGTCATGTTAATAAATGAACATTTGCTTGTTGAGGTCTTTCACAGCATTCCCTCTAAAATATTTTGAAGAATAAGTTCCTATAGTACATTGGAAAAACACTAAAAGAGGGATAGATCTGTTAATTGGAAGAGAGTTTGAGATGACGTTTTGACTCCTGAGCTATATATCTCTGTAACACATTTTCAATTATTTATACTTAAATTTTATCTTACAGGTTTAGTTACCATCTTCTCAGCTATGCTGTTGCTCAGAATGACTATTAGTGTAAGGAAGTCTTCTCATCTGACTTTTCTTCTATCTTTTCAAAATGTTAGGTCAGATTTTACTGCCCTTTAACACATTTTCCATAAGGAATTGGGCACATGAGCTATTCTTTCAACCAGCTAGTTTTAGAGTAGAAGTGTCAGGTTGTTCTTGCCTTTTCAATAAGTAACAGAAATATGGTGGGATTATTTACAACAGTCTTGAGAAAATTTGAGTGCTTTGGCTTGAACTGTAACTTCAGTTGTCAGAAGTCAGAATACTTTCTAGTTCTTTCTGAGCTTTTTAAGGGGAGATGTGCTTCACTTTTCATTCTTCTACTGACAGGGTTGTTCTACTTTGCACTAAACAGAAGACAGTATCATATCTAATATCTTGGGATTTGTTTATATATTCCTTGCCATCCAGAACTCACCCAAACTCTTACAGTGCTGTGTTATTGATCCTTAATCCCACTGGCAGCTTAATCTGTGTTGTTTTTAGCAGAGGATTCTGGCTAGCCTGGTTGATATGATTGTGTGACTGTGGGAGACTCTGAATTGTCTATTCTCCACTTCATCATATTTATTGCTTGTCGTAAACATTGTTAGGTAGGCCATTCCCATCTACTGTGGGAGTTAATGAACATCAGGAAAAAACTAAAGAACCCTTTTAAATAGAAAGTATGGGAAGTGTAAGCAATAATCACTTTTAGATTATTGTTCAATTGGTAGTCCTAATTAGAGTAAATTCATTCAATTAATGGGATTTACATAAATATTCAACAGTTGATTTAATTGATATATTCTTGCTAGAACTACCAGATATACTTAGGCCACACGTGTCAACTCCTGTGAGCCAAATCTGGCCTGCCATGTCACTTATTTGACCCTCCAGATTCTGGACTACAACTCCTGTATTCTCTCATCATTAGACAACATGATTAGAACTGATGGGTTATGTGATACAGTAACATCTGGAAGGCTCCAGTTTATTCTGTTTAGTCAAGATAGTGGTGTTTGAATTTAGATACAATGCTCGTGCAACTTTAAAATATCCTTTAACCTTTCCCCAGCCTCCGAGCCACAAGGGAAGTTGGGTGCAATTCTCATAATCCCCAGTTCGCATGGTGTATAATGAGAAGGCAACTATAAGACTGATGTGGCCCTAAATGAAAATGAGTTTGAAACTCCTGGCTTAAGCAATTATTTTGTTTCTACAATATTCTTTAGGTTATGGTACTAGAGATATCTCTCTTTGGGGGCTGAGTGGTGGGCATTTTAAGGTTTTTGTAAAGCAGCATAAGAAAACTGTGAATGTAATTATACTGTTCTAAACATATATTCCTTTAATTAGAATCAAGGCTTACCAGTTTAATGAAATATGACATCTTACTTAACAGTGTTCACAGTTAAGCAAATTACAACATTGCATAATGCTATAATCATAACAGATAAACACATTTTGTGAGAGATTTCCCCCAAAAATGTAGTTTATAACTAGCTCATATCTAATAATAAACTTAGTTTGATAATTGGGTGTAATTAAAGCTATTTGGGGGAAAGGTAGGGCATGTGAAGTTAGGGTTGCTAGCAGTATTAAACATCTTTTCTGCACTCCAATCAAGTGTAATAAAATTTCTTTGGGGAAAAGAATTGACTGACCTCAATTCAATCAACAACAGTACAGTATGCCCCATGTTTTATTGCTGAATGCTAAGACAGACCGACAGTAGTAGACAGCCTTTATGCTAGATACTTTCCAAAATGCATTTGTAAAGCTCTTAAAATAGGAGAAAATTAATAAGTGCCCTAGAACTGATACAGTTTGGAAGCCAATAGCTACTCATAAATGAAAGTATGGTGTCATCCAATACATTTCTCTGTGAAGAGGGTTGAACTAACAGTGGAAGCTAAGAATTTAGGGAATGATGTACATCCTGTTGTAGAGAATCAAGATTTTAAATGCCCCAGTGGTCTCTGTTTTTATCAGTTTTGTTAGAAGGTATATATACATCTGCAGGTTTTAACTAGACATTGTAGCTGGAGGGGCAGCATAACTAGCTTGTGTAATTTGGTTGTTAATGAGCCGAAAGAATCTCTTTTCTTTTGCACATTTCAGTTGTTACCCTCTTGTAATTACTAAAGGAAATGATGTGTTAGTGCATCAAAATAGTGTCAGTGTTTGCCTGAGATAGTACTTTTTCAGTACTGAAGTGAGCTTTAGTAGGTTTTCAGATTCTCTTGGCATAGTATTCATCCAGTACTATTCCTGCACATAGGAAAATTGTTGCTTCAGTTAGGCCCTAAATATGCTTCCTCCATCCCTCTTCTTATTTCAGCAATGGCACAAGTAGTAGCGGGAGGCCAAAATAACCAAAGCCAGCAGATCCCATATGATCTTGGAAGCTAAGCAGGGTCAGTTCCAGTTAGTACTTGTTAGAGGTGACCACCAAAAAGTACCAGGAGATGTAGGCTACATTTCAGAGGAGGGAACTGACAAAATCTCTTCTTGTGTTTTATATATCTAAGAAAACCCTATAAAGTCCATGGGGTCAACACAAGCCAACAGGTAATTTGAAGGCACATAGATACACAATCAGCAATAAAAGAAACATAATAATAAATAAATAAAACATATATTATTATCAGTCTCCCCATTTTATGTACAGCAGTGTGTAGGCTGAGGAGATTGTAGGAATGGTGCTTTTTAAAAGAGTTCCTATAGTTGCTTTAAGATCTCTTATTGCCCCTCGCTTACATGCTTATACCCCTCCATGGAAATACCTTTATGCATAGCCATGTAGTCAACAAATGCCTATTTAAATTAAAATGTCTTTTATCTTTTTATGCAAAGAAAAGGCTAGTCTAATCTCTCATGGCAGAGAGTTCCAAAATCTGGGAACATCCGTAGAAGAAGTTCTTCCTCCTTGTTCTCACTAAACAGAGAAAGATCTCTCTTGAAGATCTTAAAACTTTCTTCCTCCTTTACGGGAATGGGTCTTACAGTTATCTCAACACTTTGCTTCCACTCATTCCTTTACCACCAAGGAAAAGGAAGAGGGGGGTACATTTGATAAATTGCAAGGAGCTAGTGTAAGCTGGCTGCAATGAGCTGTAGCTGTGGGATTTCCCCGCCCCTTCTGAACTGTTGATTTTCTCAGGAAATTTTCAGATTTTTTTTCTGTTCTCTTTTTCCTGGAAATCTTTGTATTCATTTTGAACTTTGATGAGCTCATCAAATTGACTTTGACTTATGATGACCCTATGAATAGGAGATCTCCAAGTCACCATGTTATCAACAGTTCTTGCAGACTCGGATCTGTTGCTTATTTGATTAAATCTATCCCTCTATAATGTGGTGTTCTCCTTTTTTCCTGCCTTCTACCTTACTAAGTTTTATCATATTTTCTAGTGTGTCATGCTTTCTCATGATGTGTCAAAACTATGACAATCTCAGTTTAGTCATCTTGGTATCTAGGAAGAGTACAGGTTTGATTTGCTGTAGAACCCATTTATTTGTGTTTTTAGCAGGCTATAGTATTTTGAGACTTCTTCTCACTACCTTCCAAGGAGTAAATTTTCAGATTTCTTCACAATCTGGCATCAAAATTGAAAATACGAAGGAGTGGACCATCCTAAATTTAATATTCAATGATATGTCTTGATAGGATATGTTCTAATTCTTTCATAGCTGTCTTTTTTAGTCCTAGGGCTCCCCTACACACAGGCCCGTAGCCAGGATTTCGATTCGGGGGGGGGGGGTGAGTCTGAGTGAAAGAGGGTCTAGCCTAGCAAACCTTTTGTATCGTTACCCCAATACCCCCATGCATATGGGATATATTGAATATGGTGATCAGATCATGATATGAGTAAACATAACAGTTTAAATAATGCACCAATAAGGCCTTTTCTTGAACAACCATGAGAATTTCGTCGGGGGGGGGGGGCTGAAGCCCCTCAAGGCCCCCCCCCCGGCTACATGCCTGCCTACACATGTTGTAAAACCCAGAAGTAATTGGGTTAAAAGGGTGGGTGTGGCTAAACAATGTTTGGTAGAAATTGGGATAAGCAGTAAAAACCACATGTTAAAAAGGTGTGCTTATAACCCGATTCCGGCTGAAAAATGTGCACCTGTGCATGACTGTATAGCCCTGCAGTCATGGAAAATACATGATTTCCTTCATTTTGCCTTGTGTAGACTGCTCCTGTGTATGTGTGCTTTTAAAGCCCCAAACAGATGATCGGCTGATCAGGCTATCAAACGGACACACAGGTGGTTCAAGGGAAGCACACATGGAAAGCAATTAGAACTGACTGAAACTCTTTATTTTACACTTTTAAATCTTAAACAGAGATTGAATTAACAATTGGAAGAGAGATCTATGGAAGTATTTTTTTTAAAAAGAATTCCCACCATTATGAGCTGGACCTCATATGTGCACATGTGAATTTGCTTATATTTATATTAAGATATTCACATGTGGGCATATACGGTCCAGTGTATAATTGAGTGGGGTTTAAAAAAAAAAAAAAAAACTTCCCCTGGATGTCTCCCATCTACCCTCCATCTTAATCTGGTATAGAGGAAGGCTGTGAGTATGGCTGGGGACCATATCTTGGGACTGTGTGTGGACCTGCTGCCAGGTCCTGGGATTTTTAAAACACAGATTTTGGTGCTGCCTGGAAGCGCTTCTAGTCTTCTTTTGATTTCTTGACTTCAGTCTCCATTCTGAGCCCAAACATAGAAAATCTTTCACAGTCTTAACTGTTTTCTTTAAATGTATGCAATTTTTCTGTGGTCATTATTCTTGTTTTCTTTATCTTAAGCTTCTCCATTTTCTGTTTCTAATTACATAGCATAGGTGATGTCCATGAGCATAATTGCCTTTTTAATTGCATGAAGAATATGTTTGAAATGAAAATTGGTTGGCCTGCTTAATTTATTGATCTTAGACCAAATTTGCCCACAATCTGTAATCCTGCTCTGTTTCTTACTTTTTCATTCCAAACACCTGTGATTAACAAGAAGTGTTGTTTCAGCATGTGACCAATTTCTCCCCAGACTCCAACAATGAAACTTTCAATTTCTTCTTCCTCTGTAGTTGAATCATAGATTATGGTTATATTGAAGGATTTTCCTAAAAGTTTTGTTGACATGATTTGGTCAGATTTTTCATCACATCCTTTGACTACTTTTGCTACATCCTTCTGCACTATTAATGACATTCCCCATTACTTCTTATATTTTTATTTCCTGAATTAAAACAATATTTATTTTTCTGACTCAAAATGTCCCATTTAGATCCACTTTAGCTCATTTAGTCCAAATATTATTTATTTATTTACAATATTTCTATCCCTCCTTTCTCGAACCCGAAGGTGACTCAAGGAGGCTTACAACCAGGCAGCAATTCAATGCCTAACAATATACAATTAACAGAATTAAAAATACATTCAATAAAACATATAAAACCAATGCCTTCATTGTTAGTCTCATTGTCCATAAATTGTCATCTGAGCTGTTTCAGTGTTCACTTTCGTCTAATAGTGTGTTTGACTGTTGCATTAGATTCTGAAGCCTTGTTCAAATAGCCACGTTTTCACTTTTTTCTGGAAGGTCAAGAGGGAGGGAGCTGATCTAATATCCCTGGGGAGAATGTTTCACAACTGAAGGGCCACCAGTGAGAAGGCCCTGTCTCTCGTCCCCACCAGTTGTGCCTGTGAAGAAGGCAGGACCAAGAGCACGGCCTCCCCAGGCAATCTTAAACTCATAGATGGTTCATAGGGAGAGATACGCTCGAACAGGTAAGCTGGGCCAGAACCATTTAGAGCTTTATTGCATTCTGTTTCTTGTTTTATTTTCCAATTTCAGATGCTACTCAGTCTTCTTCTGCTTTGTGAAGCTCAATCTTTGTACATTCTAAGCCAAGGTGAAAAGAATCTAAAAGTGTAGGAAGACTTCGCTATAAGCAGGTCTCGGTTTCACCACAAGTTTCACTGAACAAGTTGTATTTTTGTGTGTGTTACCTGGAGACTCTAAAATTTTAAAGTTTTTTTAAAGTTCTGTGTGTTTTTTATTTTAAATCAAGAAAGTAATGATGAAACTGGGAGAAGGGAGAGGAATTTGAAAAAAAATGTCTTGGCTTGAGATCTCTTAACGCAGTCCAAATTTTGGCAATTGCAACAGGTTTTTTTTTTTTTACTTCAGCTATGGAGCCCAATGGCTCCCATCACATCCCAGAAAAATACTTCCAGGGTGGCTCCATATCTGAACTGGTGCAAACACCCTGCCACTGCAGCAAAATTGCCAGAAAGATGGGCCGAGCCTCCTTAAACAGGCACCCCCCTGTGTGATGAGGCGTGGAGAAGCTGTGACATAGCAGGGTGTGGGGTGACGGACCACCATGCCCTCCATGGGCACCACCAGAACACAGCAAGACAACCCGATTCCGGTGGCGCATGTGACGAGGTGGTTGAAAACATTTGAAAAAAAAAATCCAGGAAGCAAACCTTTAGTTTGCTGTATGATGAGCGCTATGCTGAATTATGGATATACTCTGCTGTAGCTTCCCACCATTTCAAAGATCCTCTGGTTGTCGCCACTGCTCTTACGAGTACATTGACATTTTATATGGAAGCAATTTTACTTCGCCACTGTATATATAATGGAACTTGAACGTCCATGGATTTTCTATCCATGTGGAGTCCTGAAACAATACCAGTAGTGACCAATTCCCCTTTATATTTGCAATTATTTCTGCATTAAATATTTCCTGAAGTTGTTCTGATGGAGAACCTTCTCTTTTGTTTTTGTTTTTGTTTTTTGTTTTTTAGAAAAAGACTTGCTTAGTTATTACTTGCACTTGGACCCCACTCTTTCTTCCAGTGGTTTCAAAGTTGTATGCAAGATTCTCCATTTCTTGCTACAACTCTGTGAAGAAGAGGCAAGAAGTAGTGAATACCTCAAGTTGAGCTTCATGGCTCTGGGAATTTGAATTAAGATCTACCACATTCTGATCCCAAAACATATTTATATTTCATAATTTGATATTTCCAAACCAAATTAATAAAATTCTGGGATATGGGTTTGGTTAAATCAGATCTCTGATTATTCATCCTTTTTAAAAAAAAATCAAGATAATAACTGTTAAAGAAATTTTAGGCTCATATAAGCACATCTCACTAAATATTGACATCTTTTGTAGTGAAATGTGAGGCATGATTCAGGATGTTTGGATGAATATAATCCACATGTGTTCTTGCTAGAGTAAATACATTGAATTGACATAAATATTAACTTAGCTTTAAAATTATTTAATAGGTCTGCTATAAGTGGGACTAGGAAATAGATTTAAGCCAGAAACATATTTTGTAAACTTGATGAGAAAGAAATTTGAAATTATCTTTTTAAAAAATTAGTTGCTTTCTTCTCTCACACACACAGAAAATACAGTTCAGTCTATCTAAAATTCTTCTGATATCATCAATATGTATAGTTTATTGTTTTTAGAAAAGGATAGAACAGTTATTGGATCTACTAGCCTCAACAAAAATTAACACAAGTTCAGCCCATTGGATAGTTTGGAAATTGTGATCGAAACCTTGTAATTCATTAATTTATTTTAATTAGGAGATTGTGGCTTCTCATTTTGAACTAGTCGTGTTTACAGATGGATAATCCCACTCTTCAAGTATTCGGAGTTAAAATAACAAAAAACAGAAGGGGAATTAAATAATATTTCTTAAGTATTTGATGGGCTAGCCTATAATAGACAGCAGATGTTTGCAACTACACAGGGTGGGACTAGATATAATGGGCTTAGGTTGAAGGATGGTATAATTCAGTTGAACATTAAGAGAAGCTTTAATCCACCCGTTAATTTACTTACTTTCTACCCTCTTTACTAACTGGGAACAGCCTCTTTATGATAAGAGCAGTTTGACAGTGAAGCCAATTATCTAGAAAGCTGGTGGGCTTTCTGTCACCAGAGGTCTTCAGGCACAAACTGAAAAGCCATCTGTTTGAAAGGCTCCATATCTTGATTTTTTTTTAAGAATAAGCAGGAGTTATACTAGTTTCCCCTCCAATTCAGAGTAATATATTTAATGCTGACTAACTGATTAAATAGAATAGAGAATCACAGTTCCACATCATTAACCATGAAAATGTTGAACTTTTATCTTCTTGCTTTCTTGTAATTTATGGGTTAAACCATACTGAAAGCAGGTGTATTATAACAAAATGTAATTTCTATTGTGAAGAAGTGGGATGAGCAGTAAGCTAAGTGTTTGCAGAGTTGAGATAGGGTGACTCATCCCAGTAACATCAGTGAACTTTGTAATATGAGGAAAAAATAAAATCTATAGCAATGCATTGATTTGATTTGCTTTGTATTTGTAGCCATTCACTTCATGGGGATTTTCTTGTTATATAAGTCTGTAAAGTAGATGAACATATAAACAGAATGAGTTCATTGTAGGCAGCTACCCAGCAGTGACTGACAATGAGATGGCAAATGTGCAGGCCATATTGATAAGGAGATGTCCCTTTTCATTCTCCTAGAAATCTAATTGACTTGTGAGAATATTGTTCATAGTACAGGCAGTTCGCGAGTTACAAACAACTTATAGTTAAGAACGGGGGTTAGACAACAGGAAGTGAGAGAAATTACCTCTAGGATGGGAAATTCACTCAAAGACTTATCAAAGAGAAAAGGCGTCACAGCTGAAGCTATATCCCCTTGTTTCGACAACAAGACACATTTGTAAAAATTCAGTTATCACAGGGACAGAAAATGAGGTGGAAGCTTCTGAACGGGTACAGATAGCAAAACAAACACCACAGTAGTATTAAACATTCCCTATGCTATCCAAAGGTGTGTGTGTGTGTGTGGAGGTACACTTAAAAATGGACCCTTTCCAACTTACAAACAAATTCAGTCTAAGAACAAACCTGTAGAATCCGTCTTGTTCGTAACTTGGGCACTGCCTGTATTTTCCTGGAATAAATGAAATAGTTTTACGGTGGCACCCCTAATATTTATTTATTTATTTATTTATTTATTTATTTACTATACTTGTATACTGCCTTTCTCAGCCTATCAGCGACTAATGGAATCCAAAGGATTGTGTTGAGAATTCTTCCTTTTCTATGTTCCACAAATGAGCACTCTATTTTTATTGGCTACTTATTAGGAGAGTTGGAATTTAAAAATGGAACTTACTTGGAGATCTGAAATTGGCTTGTTGGTATTCAAATGCATTTTTTTTTTTTTACTTAGACTCAGGTGTAGTGAATAACTTTTGTTAATTGAAATAATTAGCTGCCTGTAGGAGAACAAAGCAAAACTCAATCCAGCCAAATTCACAGGAGTATGTCAGTGCTTCCCAATTTTCCTGAACATTCATCCTTCCACATTTTGAGTTGACTTCTGCAGATTTGATTATTTGTGGGTTTGCCACCTCTTTCCCTCCTCCACCTCCGAAATCTGGGGCTGTTCCGTGTTTTAGTATTAGGCTGCAGGAGTGAGGAGGACCAGCTATTGCAGTGACTGCCATCAACCATCTCCAAAGTTCTATCAGCCTTAAGATGCCTCTTCTTCTAGTTTGCTCTTCCACTTTATCCCTTGGGGCTTTGTTCATCCTCCCTGCCTCATTTTTTGTCTTTGTCAGAAAGAAGGGAGAGGAGAGTATAGATGGCAACCACTAGCCAATTATGGCTGGCTAGTAAAGAGCCAATATGGTGTAATGATTTGAGCATTGGACTGACACTGGAGACCAAGGTTTGAATCCCCGCTCAGCCATGGAAATTGACTAGGTGAGCTTGAACAGGTTACATTCTCAGCCTCAGAGGAAGTCAAAGGCAAGCCTCCTCTGAACAAATTTTGCTAAGAAAACCCCATGATAGGGTTGCCTTAGGTTTACCAGTTAGAAACAACTTGAAGGTACACAACAACACTAAGCAACTCCTAGGTTATGGTCTGCCAGAATAGATTCAACAGCTGAATTTGAAACAACATTAAAGAACAGTCTTTCCTGGTAGTAGGTCTATCCAGATGGTTTTCCATTGTAAATATTAAATATTAATTTTAAATTATGTAGTGGTTGCTTCAGTATGTATTAATGATATACATATGTTCTTTAAAACCAGTGTTAACTGGTTTATGTGTTAAGTGTTTTTTAACTGAAAGTCTATATTTTAATAGGTTATTTGTCTCAATCTATAGGGACAGGTGAGGCGGAAGGAGGAGGAGGAGAGTAGTAGTAGTAGTGGTACAGTTCAGCGTGCTGGTCTTTATCTTTAATGCCTTGACTCTTTCAAGTCCAAATTATGTTGAGGACTATATTTTCCAATATAATCCTACTCCTTTGTCCTCTCAGTGATTAGGTTAGTAGCAATGAGTAACAGGGCATGTTCAAAAGTAGTGCCTTCCATGTAGAATGCCATTTCATAGCCTTCTTGTTTCTAGACTTGCTGTGATAGTATAATTTCTTAAACTTTCATTGCTTTCATCCTTAGGATTTATCTTATAAATGGTTACCTTTTGTGGAGTTAGAAGTTAAACATGCAAGAAATAAATATTTTTTTTTCAAATTATTAATTGTAAGACAGGTATTTGGATTTAGAAAAACATGATACTTTCCAGACTGACCCTTATTTGATCAGGTATCTTGAAAAGCATCCCTTGAAGCCTGTCTAGTAAAGAGAAAGCCTATAGTAGTTCTTGGTCATACTTTAAAAAAAAAACAACAGAAAACTAATTTCAGTAAGTGGCAAGCATGTTTTTGATCTTATAACACAGAATCAGGTCTTCTTATGAACCATTGTTTATGTTCCAATAGTATCTCCCAGTAAATTGTTGTTAATTCAACATTTATTATCTTAATTGCAACAAAGAGACCTCTTTGACCTAAGAGAAGTGTAATGGTCATCAACAGTGTAGCTGAAATGACTGTATGAGTTGTCACCAAGTGTATACATTGTGAATTCTCTTATTTAATATTTTGCCC